>NW_026782547.1:0-100720 GCF_031769215.1 Ylistrum balloti
AAATGAGAAATATATGTTTTAACATTTGAAATATTACAAAACTGATAAGGTATTTGTGATGAGGTCATTAGCTATTACCTTTTTAAAATAAAAATATCACTGGCTGATTATTGTGTTTGCGTAAAAGTGTAGCTCGGAACCCGAGAGATTTGTATTGTATCTCTATGTCGTCTAGATATGTTCGTTCTTGAATGATAAAGCACACGTCCTAATGGTCCATTTAGCATGTTTCAAATCCATTACATTATAAACATTGATGTTGAATATTCAGGAGGTGACTTTGTTAACTTTGAAGAAAACTACTATCTACCTTTCGAGTAATTTTTCAATTGTTGTTGAATTACGGAACCATTGTAAAAGTCACGGCTAACCGCTTAGTGCATTTATACATAGCAATACAAACACTATACATATTAGCGATCTTTCAATTATTAGGTGACAAAATGTTTTGTAGAGTTGTAAAGTTTCATTCATTACCATCTCCCCAATTTAATACAATTACATTAATAATGTTTTAGCTTGATTTGGTAGAAATATACTAGATGCAAGTGTTGGAAATAATGACCGATGCTGTGCATATATAATACTTTTATCCTCGTAGTGACTTTGATTGAATACATTGAAGACCTTTAATTTTGTAATTATATTTAAGTTGCTTTAAAGCTTTAATCCGGTGAATTATAACTACATTAATAATGTCGGGAAATCAGCTTCTACCAGAGATGTAATAACGAAAAATGTACTGCAGTCATATTATCGATATTATTACGATTTGATGCTTTCTACCAAATATTACCAATTACCAAGTATTTTGCTTCTTTCTTTTTATTTGATTTCTGTTTCCGTTTCTTCACTGATTACATATCTGAACAAAATATTTTCAATCAAACAATAGGTAAATAAGACGTTAAGAATTTTTTATTTACTAGAATGGATCCAATTACATAAGTACTTCAATACCTTAGCGCAAATGTGGACATGTTTCTTTTTCACAATTTTTCACAATTTCGAGGATGGGATCAAATATTGAAAATGCAAAACATAACTAACAGAGATACCCAGCTTTGTTTAAGGCTTTTCGTTAGGTAAAACTTAAAAAAGAACCATTAATACAAAATACATTTACAGCAGTTAGCAGTATACTTGAATTTTGAATATATACTAGAAATATTCAAGATACTTGTATTTGTAACAACACACAGAACTTTTGATTAGAGACGGTACTGTAATTAACAGATATACTATTCATTTTTATTTGGGTTCATTATAAATTTCATTTCATAATAAGTCTTCTGGTATTATATTGCCTTTATTAGTATAAAAAATTACAAATGTTTACACTACTGTTGTATCAATATATCTGCATGTTTATTTTTTGCCTAGTTATATCATATTTCTAAGTTTATCAGTACAGGTAAGAGCCATAAATTGTAATCAGTTTACAATGAGAATATAAAGTAATCGTATGGATGATATCATTTCTGGTGAAAAACTGATCTTACTATGCTAAATGATATTACATCAGGAGGCCGGGTCATAATCTCTATTTTTGCTGTATCTATAGATTTACAAATAACTGCATATGTGATATAAGTATGCTCCATACACCATAACGACATTCTGTTGAGGAAAAATAACAATGATAAAGTTTATCAGCAACCGAGTATTATGAAATATATCATTTCATTCATTAACGAGAAGAAATCATGACGTGGACATGGGATATAATATAATATCTTTAAGTGTACCTATTAATATCTTATATCACTTGTAGTTAAATGTCAATGCCGTCACATTGTGTAAGTTCCTAAAACGCGGCTATCAACTCACTTAACATAACTACAACACTATGTATTGAAAACATAATGCCTCATGTATGTAATAATATTCGTATATTGTCTGTTCTTTAGTACGATTTGCTTGGGAAATGATAATGGTTTAATCAGTTATAAACCAACACGTAATATAAAGTTCATCGTACGAATGGCCTATATAGTATATTACTTGCCTATTCATATCAAGTTTGCTGACCAACTTCAAATATTTGGTATGATACGAACCTATATTTCGGCGACCAATTACAATATTTGATTGCTAAAAAATGTCTAGATATGCAATATATATCAAAACCGATTTACGGGAGGCCCTTATTGCGTCAGGACGTGTTTCATGTAAACAATGCACTGCAAGTAAAGTGATATATAAATGTGATATATACAGGCTGTCATATCTTTAATTAACCAGATTATTTTCATTAATCTAGTTTGTGCTTACTGTTTTGATGCTGTGATAAGGGAAGGGTTCTTAAAAAGGTACAAAAATGTTCAGAAATGTGCAGCTTCTACGGAAGATATATTCAATCAACTAGATATCGACTTGCATTGCATTAATGTATAAAATAGTTTTACTTATTTAAACCACACCCAAGCTTTATAACTTAAGCCATGCTATGATTTATTCCCGCACTGCAATAATGTGTTTTCACTGATTCGATTTCAATAATTTTGTTGGATCAGACGGAATAAGAATTTGAAATACTTGTTCTTCAAATAAAGATTAACAAAATATTGTGCTGCAATACACATATTAGTCAATATTCATTTGTGAACGAAAATTCAATAAATAATTGCCTGATCTTAATGTGTACGAATTTGCATATCTTAATAGAAAAATTAATTGATTGCTACCTATAGCTTAATGATGTTTATATCTGCATTTTTTTTCTGAACTCAATGCTTCCAAAACAACAACTTCGATAATGAAAAGAGCCACTTTGCATTGTTATTTCAACTTCAGCAGGTAGCAAAGATTATGCATCACTACTGAGTTCAAAGTATTAAAAGTTTAGTGAGAAGAAATTATTCCGACGTTCTGTCGACCTTTATATATCGGCTTGGAGTTGATGAACGTCAGAACTCCTCCCTATCAAAACAGGAAAAAGGGGAAATAAGCGACAATTTTGGAACGAAATCGTTATTTTCATATTGATGTCCCTTGCGTTTTATTTCACGACTACTTGCTCAATATATACAATTATCATTAATAAAAATAACTCTTCTCTATTAATTTAACATATGCATACCTTGTTATCAATTGTGATGACGGCGAGAGGATTTCGCTCAAATGTATGATTTACCCATCAATAAATATTTACCAATCATGAAAGTTAATCCTTTCGGGAGATAGACATATACAAAGCGTTCATCATCATTAACTACCAATTGAACAAAAATGCACTAATCCATTTACAATTCTTAATGTATACCCAATAAACACTCTCTTTGTTAGATAGTGCATAATCGTCGAAGCAGCAACCTCATCTTTTACCACAAACACATTACATAAAGTTGATGTCTTGTAAAAAATAACTTCAGTTCACAATTTTTGAAAAAAAAAAAACCCGCCTATTTCCATTCCCTGTTAAACGAAATATTTTCTGTTTACGAGTTGACCAATAACTGGATGCTATCATTAATTTTGAATTTCATATATGATATTTCCGCTGTTAGAAATGTCTACGTTGGTTTAGATATGTATTTACTTGATGGCACGTACTGAAAAAACAATGTGTGTAGTAAGATATTAACCAGACCTACTTCACTACATTACATTATGATTAAACATAAAATAAATAAGTGATTCAATTAATTCTCAATCTCCCCAGGTTTACCTCTAAGCTTTACATGTGTTTTACACATATGTCTGATCGTACTTTAGGGACACTTTCTTTATCAGCCGAAATAATTCTCTCATATACATTTGTTCAGATCAATAATATGGAATCTTTTCTGACGAAAATGCTTTTTATATTAAGACACCTGTGAGCATGATAATGCGTGAATCACCTCAATCACAATGCATGCATCCAGATTCTAAACACATTACAGATTTTTCAATAATGAGATGCATTTACATTAGTTAATTCCATTTATATAAGATATCCTTTATAATTTCATTGATGAAAGCCTTGGTTTCATAACTGTGTGCAAAACACAAGGGAAAATGTTATTTTCAACTTCAGAAAACAGACCTGTTGCATACGTGTACCAACAACAAACGGGGAAACATATACGTGCGGAATCGAAAGTTTCTTTGTCGTCTGACCCTATGTGATTGATGAATCTACAGACTCAATTTTTGAAATCAAACATATCCTACTTGACAGCGATTCAAACTGAATTGTAGCTAAAATAGAAGCAACAAAATCTTTATTCATACCAGCACACTTTCTTACCCGGCAAATCATGTGGCCAATTTGAGACGGATTTTACGACTACGCAAATTTCAACAGTGTCATAAAAACAAATAAAGAGATGCCATTAGAAAAAAGAAAATCTTTTGAAGGTTTCTCGGTTGTAAACCGTAGAGATACACTTTGCTAGCTGTGTGAACATTCCTTGGTAAAATAAAACTAAATGACAATATTTACACCAGCAGTTTCACATGTCTTCAATAATGCCATTGTTACTCTCTTATACTTCGCGTTGACTTTATTTTCGTTTTAATGCACTACTAGAGCCAATCGCGAATGAAACATTTTATTTGTGCAAAACTTTTGATGACATCCTTGTTATTGTTTTATAGACTCGTACGTTAAATTGATAAATACCTTATCATATTATATTATCACAAACAAATCTGTTTGATCAATATCGTTCGAAAAAGCATGCATTCACAAATATGTCTTTATTATTACCCCAGTAATCAATGAGTTTATGAAGCATTGTAAGATCCTGATCGCAAGTCAGAGAACACTCATCTGTTTGTTGTCTATCCGTAACCATGACAAACTCTATAAGTTAGTCTAACATCAACTTTGGCATATGTCTCCTTGTTTCGGAAAGTGAGTGTTTGTTGTTGGCCTCTGCATGGCATGAAGGTGATTTATGACAATAATAACATATCCTACTGCTACCCAATACAATTGATACCTGTTCGTAGTTGCTTGTTATATTAAACGTTATTTGAACAGATACTGGATATCATCATTGTGATCAAAACTTTGTTGATTCCTGGTGAAAATGTTTTTGAAGATCAAAAATCGACCACTAAACCAAAAGTCCATCGTTATATTAAAAACAACAACCGAGAAACAGAATACCATGTTTTAGGTATGATCGCATGTGTATGAATATCCTATTCGTTCACAGTAACCACTCTTTTAGTGCCACGGCCGGTTGGTAAAAAACAATACCTGTTGAACGTCTTGATCATTTAAATTGTTTGTGAATTTTAAATCCCCGTAAACTGCACAGTACGTTCAAATTCACTCAAATAGTGTCACAGGACAAAATATTCACATTTACATGACGTTTGTCGCCTCCTAGGTTTCAAATATTGCCCCCTAACATCACTAACGAGTATAAGGACAAGGAAATAAATGTATGGTACAGTTTAATTACTTTTATTATCCTTAATCTAAATTGTCTTAAATGATACTAGTCAATTGTATGTCTTTTGTAAAAACCTAATGATTTATATAAAACTATTATCTACTTTCTCATTTTCCACAATATACACTTATGTACTTCTTACATTTGAAATCACCGATTATTTTGTATTGAATTTTGTCGTTGCTGGGTCAAACCATTTGTTATTGCGACACTTTCCCGACCAATTTAAATACCCAATTCCTACCCACTCCGCTATCGTGTTCGCAATTGAAAAGTGAAAGTTTATTAGAGGAAGGAAGGGATTTCCTGTGACTTTGTAAGCATTAGAAAACACAGGATAGAATAAGATGCCATATTCTTTTATTTGATTTCAAATCATACAAAAGATAGTAATCATGCCTTGTTTCCTTAGATGATCAATGGAATATGCATTTTGGTATTTGCAATATCGCAGTGATACCGGCAAACGTAACTTAAGCATATTGATGTAATCATGCATTATATTGTTTGACTTGTCTACTCATTTGTAATGTATACCGCTTTAAAATCAAATTAATGTCAATTTATAGTCTAATTCCTATGCTTCGTTATCTTTATTGGATTAATTGTAAAACATGTGTTGAGTTCTGTTGAAATTATCCACATGCTAATAAACTGAATGAACAATCGTACACAATATCAACATAATCCAAATTTCGGAACATGATTGATTTTGCCCAATAGTTACTAATGATGATAAAGCCGAAATAACTAAATGCAAATTCACGGTAGTTCCCACTTATCAATGCAACTCATTGGTAATCTAATATCAGGTTGTGTTTAAAACATGTAATCATTATAAACGATATTATACAAGTTAAAGCATTGAATATCATTGAATATCTTTAACTTATCATCCGATACAAAAGACTAGCTGGACCCAATAAACTGCTCATATGGTCGCTGGATGGGATCCTTGTTGTTCTTCTGATACATCAACATTATGTTCCCAGTAGCAGAATAAATAGAGTTAACCAGTTGTTAGTGAAATATTCAAAATGCTGCTACTGAACAAACAAGAGTGTAAACTACAAAATTAACACGAAAGAATCTACATGACCTGTCACCACAAATCTTAACTGTGAAATGATAGAGAATGTTCCAACATGTACTTTGCTATTATGTAGTTTTCCCATACCGTTAGTGCGTTACAATAGCTGTGGATAATGCGTTATGAAATATCAAACCAATTAAAAAAAATGAAATAAATAAAAGCAAACTACAGACGTACAATTAATAGCAAGATGTACAATCTGTACCGCTTTATGATTCATTTCTGATGATACTTGTATATCCTCATCTATTTTATTGTTTTTGATGTATTGGTAACTTCCTCTTTTCACAAATGTCTTATAACTGCAAACACTCTAACACTTCCTGCAAATGTTTCCTTGACATTTCCAGAAATGTTAAAAGTAATATGGATAGGCCTGTACTTGAATATGGGAATGCCATTTGGGTTAACAGTAGTGGTCATTGTAAACAAGAGATAATGTATGCTGCACCTTTTCTATCAAATGTACAAGTAGCCGCAATGTTTTTAGGTTAAGTACTACGTATTTTACAAAAAACAACATAGATATAATATAACATAATATTAGACATAGTTAATAAAAGAATCATTCAGGGAAATGTTTGACAAATAGCTATATAATACGAATCATTGTGTACTAATGTCTGTAAACATTTTTGTATTTTAGTTAGCAAGCTTTCTGTACATGTAAACATTTGAATCTGTATTCAGTATATTCTGAAAATATTATTATTTTATTTAAGTTTATTAGGACAGAACAATGACAGCATTGATCTCTCAAATTACTCAAGTTTTATTAAAGAGATAACTTCTGAAACTGTAAAACTCAGTATCGATGTGTAACAAAAGTTAAGGATTTCATATAACAATTAATAAAAACGTAAGGTTATTAAGATCAAATTTTGCTAGTATACACGTCTTGATATAAACAGGAATAGATTTTCAAGTTTACACAATTATTGCAAAACATAAACGTTATATTGCTTGAACATACTGCTTCGCCTTACCAATAACTGTTTTGTCTCCCAAACATGTCACTCTATACGTGACATCTTATTTGTCAAACAAGTTGATCAGTATAACATTGGCTAACGGACTATCTACGTCAACGTATCAAGTACATTAACTTTTTCACTCTTCCAATGAACATCAATCATGATCAATTGAGGATATAAAAAGTTAACAAATCAGGTAGATGTATATCTATGATGAACTCGGTATTTTGTACACATGTATATATTCATTAAATTATCAAATAACTACAATTTTCTACAATAGGTCCAATTTGTTAACGAGTTTTTTTTTTATTATACAACATTGCCATGGGTGAGTTGCAGCGGTCATTCACATATTCTAAAGTATTTTATATATAAGATATTCAATGTTATTATTTATTATATTTAATTGGTTCTCGTGTCTCTTAAAGCATTTTTACCACATGTTGTGGTCAGTGTTATCACTTATCGGATAATTTGGATAGTTTTAGTAAAGCTTATCAGAACTTTACATGTATAATTTGCATCACTGATTTCTATTTCAAAACACTTCAATGAATTACTGAGGATCTCGTTAGTTATCAATACTGATATAAATTTACTGCTACAATTATCATTTCTTTAGTTGAGGTTACTCTAAACGTTTATTTTTTTGATCAAACGCCTGTGTGATCCTCCTTTTTAATAAAGAAATTTCAAAACTGTGTGACATTCATTACGATTATTCAGAAATCATACTTACTTCACAACAATATATTTAAAAGGTGATCTATTTGATTTTTCATGTGATTTTAAAGTAGCTTTGAGTAAAAACTTATCTTATTGACTCGCACAATAACCTCGTTCCCCCACCGATAAGTAATAGACGATTGTTTTATATTTCATTTTCTTTTGCATTTGCAGATAACTAATGGTATCATATTAGGACATTTACTAATCTCAATAACCGGAAATTTTATGTTTTATCCGACACAAAATGTCCTTTTAGATTTGTTGATTTTAATTTAATCAATGCATGCTGAGAAGTTGACTTAACTTGTCGTGACTTGTATATGCAAATTTCATATTATCATTTTTCCTTATCGTTTTTTCTTTTTTTATTTCAGTATGTAAGTATCCTGCTGCAGCCTGATGGAGTAGTAAATATTATATTTTTTTTCTTTGTTGTACTACACACCCATTTCGGTTTTTCTCTCGTCAACCTGAGTTTGTTTGACTAACAACACTATATATTTTCCTGATTTTTTTTTCGGCACTAATGCAGCAGATATCACTAGACGTCACTCTTACTTATGTTGTCATTGTGCTTTAAATATACTTGTTTGCATTAATATTTGATTATTTGGCCCCTCAATCAAAGTTATCGACATCATACCTCACCATATATCGGACAGTATATCACCAATTATGGATGTTCAAGCAAACACGCTAGCAGTTAAATACATATCTGATGAAATCTATTGATCAAAGATCAACATTGAAAGATCTGTTGTTACGTTTGAAACATTGGCTATCAATTCCCTCTATAAAAAATAGGAATATTCACCAGTTGAAGTAAGATATATCAGCTTTATTTGATCACTTCACTATAGAACCAATTCACTTCTACTTCTTATCTTACTAACATTCAGGCTTTAGTTTACTAAGTCGCTTATTTATAATATGCATCCTTGTGACGATGAACTGCAGTACATGTCATTTACTTAAAAAAAAATATTGAATCGTTACACAATAAGTAACGCACTATGCGGTACAGTCACTGCAAAGCATGCATATATTATTTACCAGATTGATATGACAATGAAAATAATAAGAAAAACAAGTTTAGGTGCGCATAAAGTGACGTGCCGAAAGCATTCGGTCACAATGGCGGCGTGCTTAGATTTTGACATAAATACGGTCGATACGAAATATCGTAAAACTCGTCAAGGGGTCTAATAAACTGAGGATGTAGGCAGGTGTAATCTTTATCCAGACATTTTTGTATTTCTCTCAATTCTTTCAATTTTACAAATGTAATGCGGGATTGGAGTTTTATTTGACATACAAGCAAACATTTCCAACTATCGTGCTATCTGGACGGTGGTCCATTCCAATAACAATTTTTCATTCGTCCGAGAATATGACCCTTTTCCAGTTGTCTAATGTGCATTAGACAAAACTTTAATTAATCAGTATAGATATTGACATTTACGTTGGTCCCTTTACTGATGACTACCAACATGTTAGACTTTATCACATATCGAGTAAAATATCAAAAATTTCCCAGTTGTCTAATGTGCATTAATATATGCATAAGACAGATAAAATATCTCTATAATGGTTTAACCTGTTAAAACTAACACAATTCACGTGAAAACATCAAACAAAACTTTAATTAGTATAGATATTGACATTTACATAGGTCCCTTTGCTGAGGACTACCAAAAATTTAAACTTTATCACATATCGAGTAAAATATCACAAATTACTCATATTCAAACAATACAAATTACAATCATTTTGGAATTGTTTCTTCAAGTGTGTATTGTCAAATTATTGGAAAAAACCTGATAGTTCATGCCTTAATCATAGCAGTGGAACCCAACTTTCAAATTTCGTGAGACAAAAATTCGCCAAACTTGATATATTTCCCCGAATGATAAATTTAGGAGTCAAATATAATTGGGTCAAAACTAAATAAAAGTGCTTATTGTTTTGATATAGTTAAATGTCTATGTGATCTGTAATAATGAAATCACATTCTGCTGCAGAACGCTTATGTCATCAAGATCCTAAACATACCAGATAGTGTAAGAAAAAGTATACATGGTAATATTTTCATGTACATGTAATTCACATTTTGTGAAAAAATTCCAGAATTGAAACAATTGTAACCAAATAAACACAGAACCTGTATTATTAAATTAAAATAAAAAATAAACTGCCAACGTGATACCAATCATTTAGGAGAAAGATATATATTTGTACCTGATAATTGCATAGACTTAGATATATATAGCGTTCATGGTATTATGTTTTTCACCCATATGAAAAAATACAATAGTGTAACCGATTTTCTGTATGAAATATTACATTAGGGTTATTAATTTTCCTTTGAATAATTTTATCTGACTTTTGTATATTAAATGTTGTTAAAATCATTACTGAATTAGGGTCTGGATTCGTTTTGTTACTACATAATTAGTCCGATTTAGTCAACCATTACGACTTTGGTGGAGAATGAAGGAAAATATATATCAAATGACTGCATTATAACAACAAAAGTTTTCTAGTATATGTCATAGCACTTCATACCTAAATTACAATTGCATATTTGACATAGGTTATCATTCATAAAAACAACTTTAATTTGAAATGAACGCACCTCGCTATTTTCTCCACTTTTCCTTTTGAAAACAAAGATTTTTTTCTCAAACTGTTGTTTTGATAAAAAATATTAATAGTTAGGTTGCCTGTGATAACTCTAAATCATTTCTATAATTGCCGCTATGCCCTGGGCTACCGGTTAGAGGTTTAGTATATTGTCTGTATGCACCATTCGCCGATATTTTGACAAGAAGTTTACGTCAATCATAATCCATTTTCAAATAACGCAGCGATGTCACTGACCATACATACGTGATCTATCGAGATGTTCAGTTATTGTGTTTGGACACGATTTTTACCATGCCATATTTCAGCACAAAGTGATGCAATATTGCATGTAATCCGCGGTATCCTGTTTCTTTCGACATAAAGACACGAAAGCTTACCTCGTCCATTTCAGATTAATCAGGTGAATATGCTTACTTTGAATGCAAAATGAGGTCAGGTAACGCGTGACGTAATAGTCTGACGTCGTCAATAGCAATAGTCTATTTACCTATAATATACAACGACACAGCTCACGTATATATTCATTTATAAACGTTCAAAATCGTTTAAAAGTCAAACTTACATTATTATATGGGTAATTGCCTTAAATAATGGTATATGTCAGCGAATATACAGTGTATTTCTTGTCTTATTTACGTTCATGTTCAAAAGGTATGAACCGATCACGTGTTTATGCAGTTACGTGAACGATCTTGTCCAAGATGATTCATAGCCTATATCTAAAATAATTATAAGAAAATTGTTACTTTAACTAGATTTGTTCATCATGTGATCTTAAGTGACAGTAATCATTGTTTTTAACTTAACATATCAAATCAGAAAACGTTGAACTTGAAGAAAATAACCATTTTTTGTCATATCTTTATTGTTTTGACATGTACAACAGCTTGCTTCACGTGTGCATTCACAAACAAACAATGTGTACCTTTACATATAGATTAAACATTTCATCCTGCATCGCATATGGCCAATCGAAGCACGTACGTCATACAAGTCGAAAGTACAGTAATCTCAAACTCCTTTAAGTCATTTAACTTATATGTTTTTAATCCTAATGTTTCCTTTCCAATGAATTTCTTTTAAATTTTAGTCCAGGATATCCGCAAATCTCAATTGTTTGTGTTACGATTGTTGACACATGTACACATGAATGGAACCGAGTACACGTGTCATGTGTACTTGTGTAAATGTCTGTCACAGAACCACTTTATAATTCCGAAACTGAAGAGTCGAAATAATAAAATAGGAGAAAAAAACTCTTAAACACATATATAATCATACTCCATGTTATCTATCAAATCGATGTGGATTTCCCACCAATTTGATTTGATTCAAACAGTTTTATTTCTTCAAATTGTTGTTTGACAACATACAGTCTTTAATCAAATCAGAATATACTACGTTTAATAAAGGGCATCGGGGATAAAACGGGAAAATATGAGAAGTCTTTAGTTAAATAAATATCTCACTTTCAATTAAAGACATTGAGATAAAATGGGATCATATGAGAGTGTTAATAGTGAAATTTGTCACTCAAGTGTAGAACATAATTTGTGTTAAATCTTAATGTGACTGGCTGGCTTATCAGACAGATAGTTTAATTGCGGTCACCTTAGTGTCAGAATCATGCCGTGAAACATTGGCTGGGCATGCTCTTCACCATGGAGACATTAACTGGTCACGGTTTAATTGTAGATCAGTAGAAGACACTTTCCCTATCAGAATTAGATTATAATTGCTTTAGGATAAACTGTAAGATCACAGCAAATAGAGTCAGTCCTGGTATGGCCGTGGAAGGAGTAACTTGTTAAGCTCGATACTCAGGCCATACATGTTATCATTGTTGTAACTTGTGTTAATACTCAACATTTGTACTTGAGAACGGTTGTTGCTGGTCTTTTGTATAACATAAGGATAGTACAACATAGTGGGGTAACATATTCTGGTGGCAGCGGTGGGATCATTCTAAGGAGAAGGACTCGGTTATCAAAGATATAACGCTCATTAGAACTGTTCAATATGTCGACGCCTGAAGAAACGGAAACTGCGAAGATGACAGTAGCACAAACAAAGCTGGAAATAAGAAGACTCGAAATTCAAGCAGAGAAAGAGGAAAAAGAACGCCAAATGAACTTAGAAAAAGAAAAACTTCAAGCAGAGAAAGAGGAAAAAGAACGCCAAATGAATTTCGAAAGAGAAAAGATGAGAATGGACGCCGAAGAAAAGGAAAGAGAACATCAAAGGAAAGTGAAAGAATTGGAATTAGAGATTGAAAAAGCAAAACTTCAAAAGGAACGAATTGACACAAATTCTAACCCTGTGCCGTTTAGACTGAAACTGCAACCTTACAATCATGCTGAAAGTGAGGATATAGTGACATTTTTATCAGAGTTTACTGCTTTATCAACACAGGCTGGATGGGCAGAAGAAGTAAAACTGCTACAGCTGAGAGCCTTGTTAACAGGTGAGGCCAGAGAGGTAGCTATTCAAGCACATGGGTCATTTGAAGAACTTTGTAAAGCCCTAATGGACAGGTACGGGAAAAGGCCCTACCAATATTTCAAGCTATTACAGACAGCCCAAAGGGAACCTAAGGAAACATACAGAGGACTTATAGCAAGAATTGAACAATATCTTACTAGATTTGTGGACGCAGTAGAGGATGTCATGGAAAAATTCAAAGAGGAATATTTTCTTAGTGCATTGCCAGTGTCACAAGCACAATGGATACGCCGTAACAAAGGGTCAAGCAGTGTGGTTGAAGCCGCAGAGGATTATATTCTACCTGAACGGAATATAAACAAATCAACGCAAGGTAAAAGTACAAATGGAAAAACTTTTACCTCTGATCGGGACCAGAGAAAGGAGCAATCGACAGCGCAAATGAAAAGTGTGCAGTGTTACAATTGTAGCAAGTACGGGCACTTCGCGAGGAAATGTCCAAAAAACAGAGAAGGTAAAAATCTTGCAGGATTTTTAGTGCGACAATACACGGGAGGACTTATCCATGTCCCAGGAGAGGTCAATGGCCGTGATATTAGTTTTGTGAAAGACACTGGGTCAGCGATGACCTTGATTAGGGAAGACCTGGTGGACCCAAGTTGTGTATTGGAGGGTCAGCGGGAGACGCTGTGTACAGCGACTGGACAGCCGTTATAAGTGACATGCTCAGGTCGGATTAGTGCCTGACCTTGTCGCTGAAGCCCTGTTGGGGGTAGACATCATAGAGAGACAATCAAAGGCTGTGAATGTTGTTACGCGTGCACAACATCGTAATAACATTGCTGAAGAAAGGCTAGCTGAGGACAAGGCAAAGGAATGCCATGTAAAAGTTGGAATGGACCCCGACACGGACCAAGTGGATGCCAGTAAGGGAAGTGATGTTGGACTGGCGAACGATGTGGACCTGGACCATGGCGATGGCGTTGGTGAGGACATTGACAACATCAGTGAGACTGTATCCCACAGCAATGGGGATGATACAGTTAACATCACAACAGAGGAACCGCTTGAACTTTCTGCTGTAAATGCTGAAGTGCTTAGTAAGCTTCAGCAGGAAGATCCAACTTTAGCCAACATTCGGAGAAAAGCTGCAAGTTCAGAGGAATCTGTGCAGGAAGATAGGAATGCCCTGTACTGGGAAAATGGGATTCTCCGTAGGAAATGGGAGTCTAGTGATGGAGCCCAACATGGAGTCCAGGTAGTACTACCAGAGGCACTACGTCTCAATATCATTAAATTGGGACATGATAGACCACTTGCGGGACATTTAGGGATAGAAAAGACCAAAGAGCGTGTCGTTAATTCGTTCTATTGGCCAGGGATTTTTAAGGACATACAGGAATACTGTAGTACTTGTAACGTATGTCAAAAGACCGCCAGAAGACGTGGTGACGAGAAAGCTCCATTAGGACAACCACCGATCATTAGTGAGCCATTTTACAAAATATCTATGGATGTTGTTGGGCCACTGTCTCGAACAAAGAAGGGGAACAGGTTTATTCTTACCGTTATGGATGACGCAACAAGGTACCCAGAGGCTTTTGCATTAAAGAATGTGGACGCAGAAACCATAGCTAACACATTGGTGGAACTGTTCAGTAGGGTAGGAGTGCCTCGTGTTATTCTGACAGACCAGGGCACAAATTTCACCTCAAAAATGATACAAGAACTCTACCGTGTGATGGGAATCAAGGGCATAACAACATCGCCATATCACCCACAGGCTAATGGGAAGGTAGAAAGATTTAACGCAACTCTCAAAGCTGTGTTAAAGAAACTCTGCACGTCAAATCAGGAAGCCTGGGACGAGCTTTTGCCATATGCATTGTTTGCATATAGGGAAGTACCCCATGAGGAAACGGGATTCTCACCATTTGAGATGCTATATGGATGGCCGGTCAGAGGACCATTACAGATTTTAGAGCAAGCCATGACAGGTGAAGGAGAGCTTAGAAAATCTGTCATTGACCATGTTGTTCAGATGAGAGAAAAGCTCGCAATGGTTAGAGAAACAGTACAGGAAAACCTGACAATCAAACGGCAAAAGATCAAAGAGTGGTACGACAGGAGCGCCACAAAACGGGAACTTCGACCTGGGGACGAGGTTCTACTATTACTACCATCAGACACATCAAAAATGGTCGCCCAATGGAAAGGACCATATAGGGTCATAAGGAAAGTCAACGACGTCAGCTATGAGGTCAATGTTGGAGGACGTCGTAAACGAGTTGTTTATCATATCAACCTACTACGGAAGTACAATAGAGCTGTTCAAAACGTCATGTTTGTCGAAAAGGTTGACATCGCCGATTCTGATTTTGACGGTTCTAATTCAACATTGGAGGTAACACTGGATGTTACACTTGGCAAAATGTTAGATAAGTCACAGCGCCAAGAAATCCGTCAGCTTTGTCAAGAATACAGTGATGTCATCAATCCTAATCCAGGAAAAACATTGTTAGTTACGCACAGCCTGAGGATAACGTGTGAGAAACCAATCCGACAACAGCCATACAGAATTCCTCAAGCCAAAAAACAAGAGGTGAAGAAAATGTTGGATGAAATGATAGAGCGTGGTTATATAACACCTTCCTCAAGTCCATACTCATCTCCAATAGTTTTGGTGGAAAAGAAGGATACTACAACTCGGCTATGTGTGGATTACAGGAAACTCAACGACGTAACTGTATGTGACGGGTACCCAATACCCAGGGTGGACGAGATATTTGAAAAGCTAGGCAAAGCTCAATACCTCAGCACTATGGACCTAGCAAAGGGATACTGGCAGACACCTCTGTCTCCAGATTCACAGGAAAAGTCAGCTTTCGTAACTGAATTTGGACACTTCCAATTCAAGGTAATGCCTTTTGGTATGAAAATAGCGCCTGCTACATTTGCAAGAACGATGGACAGACTGTTAGCAGGAGTAGAACATGTGTTCGCTTACTTTGATGATATAGTGGTATACAGCGACACATGGAAGGAACACCTTGAACATATCAAGACTGTATTGGACAAACTTCGGGAAAGTGGATTAACAGTAAAGCCATCAAAATGTCAATTTGGTGAAGAGGAACTTTACTGTCTGGGACACAGTGTCGGGAAAGGAAAGCTTAAACCAGATAGTCGGAAGGTTCAAGCCATGGTTGACTCCCCCCCCCCCCCCCCAAACCAAAAAAGGGATTAGGTCATTTCTAGGTATGACTGGTTATTATCGATTATCGGCGTTTCATTCCGGATTATACCAAGATATCGGCTCCATTGACCAACATGCTAAGGAAAGACAAACCAAGGCAACCCAAATGGATGGATGACACTGTAAATGCATTCAACCAACTAAAGGACGAGATGACCAAGGCACCGGTACTAGCAAATCCAGATTTTAAAGAGCCCTTCGTCATTCAGACTGATGCCAGCAACGTGGCTATTGGAGCGGTCTTAAGTCAGAATATCAACGATAAGGAACACCCTATTGCGTACATCAGCAGAAAGTTACTGCCGCGGGAACAAAATTACTCTACAGTGGACAAGGAATGTTTAGCTATCGTTTTCCTATTATATTAGTGGTGTTCACTTTACCATTTTGACTGACCACAATCCACTTAAATGGCTTGATAGGACCAAGCAAAAGAATCAGAGACTGTTAAGATGGGCACTGGCATTACAACAGTTTCATTATATAATCAGATATCGACGGGGCCAGGAAAATGCCAATGCGGACGGACTGTCCAGAATTGAATGAATAGTGTATATATTTTGAAAAAAAAGGAGACGAACACTGACTCTGGATGTATCATCAATTGTGAACATGTGATAAGGTTGTGATGTGTATACCTTAAGAACAAACAGTGACAGTCTAACAGAAGTACCTTATCCAAGGAAGTTAACAGTATATTGTAGAATTTAGAATTAACTGTTGTTCAAGTAAACTTACCAGTGTTTGTGTACATACTAAATATTATCTCAGCCTGAGTATCATGAGCAGTTTGCTATCTCTGAACTTTTAGACCGTAAAAGTTTTCTTAGGCAGGGGGATGTTAATAGTGAAATTTGTCACTCAAGTGTAGAACATAATTTGTGTTAAATCTTAATGTGACTGGCTGGCTTATCAGACAGATAGTTTAATTGCGGTCACCTTAGTGTCAGAATCATGCCGTGAAACATTGGCTGGACATGCTCTCCACCATGGAGACATTAACTGGTCACGGTTTAATTGTAGATCAGTAGAAGACACTTTCCCTATCAGAATTAGATTATAATTGCTTTAGGATAAACTGTAAGATCACAGCAAATAGAGTCAGTCCCGGTGTGGCCGTGGAAGGAGTAACTTGTTAAGCTCGATACTCAAGCCATACATGTTATCATTGTTGTAACTTGTGTTAATACTCAACTACAAAATTAACACGTAAGAATCTACATGACCAGCCATAATAAATCTCAATTGTGAAATGATAGAGAATGTTTCAACATGTACTTTGCTATTATGTAGTTTTCCCATACCGTTAGTGCGTTAAAATAGCTGTGGATAATGCGTTATGAAATATCAAACCAATTTAAAAAAAATGAAATAAATAAAAGCAAACTACAGACGTACAATTAATAGCAAGATGTACAATCTGTGCCGCTTTATGATTCATTTCTGATGATACCTGTATATCCTCATCTATTTTATTGTTTTTGATGTATTGGTAACTTCCTCTTTTCATAAATGTCTTATAACTGCAAACACTCTAACACTTCATGCAAATGTTTCCTTGACATTTCCAGAAATGTTAAAAGTAATATGGATAGGCCTGTACTTGAATATGGGAATGCCATTTGGGTTAACAGTAGTGGTCATTGTAAACAAGATAATGTATGCTGCACCTTTTCTATCAAATATACAAGTAGCCACAATGTTTTTAGGTTAAGTACTACGTATTTTACAAAAACAGCATAGATATAATATAACATGATATTAGACATAGTTAATAAAACAACCATTTAGGGAAATGTTTGACAAATATCTATATATTACGAATCCTTGTGTACTAATTTCTTTAAACATTTTTGTATTTTGGTTAGCAAGCTTTCTGTACATGTAAACATTTGAATCTGTATTCAGTATATTCTGCAAATATAACTATTTTATTTAAGTTTATTAAGACAGAACAATGACAGCATTGATCTCTCAAATTACTCTAGTTTTATTAAACAGATAACTTCTGAAACTGTAAAACTCAGTATCGATATGTAACAAAAGTTAAGGATTTCATATAACAATTAATAAAAATGTAAGGTTATTTAGATCAAATTTCGCTAATGTACACGTCTTGATATAAACAGGAATAGATTTTCAAGTTTACACAATTATTGCAAATACTGCTTCGCCTTACCAACAACTCTTTTGTCTCCCAAACATGTCACTCTATACGTGACATCTTATTTGTCAAACAAGTTGATCAGTATAACATTGGCTAACGGATTATCAACATCAACGTATCAAGTACATTAACTTTTTCACTCTTCCAATGAACATCAATCATGATCAACTGAGGATATAAAAAGTTAACAAATCATGTAGATACATATCTATGATGAACTCGGTATTTTGTACACATGTATATATACATTAAATTATCAAATAACTACAATTTTCTACAATAAGTCAAATTTGTTTACGAGTTTTTTTATTATACAACATTGCCATGAGTGAGTTGCAGCGGTCATTCACATATTCTAAAGTATTTTACATATCAGATGTTTAATGTTATTATTTATTATATTCAATTGGTTCTCGTGTCTCTTAAAGCATTTTTACCACATGTTATGGTCAGTGTTATCACTTATCAGATAATTTGGATAGTTTTAGTAAAGCTTATCAGAACTTTACATGTATAATTTGTATCACTGATTTCTAGTTCAAAACACTTCAATGAATTACTGAGGATCTCGTTAGTTATCAATACTGATATAAATTTACTGTTAAAATTATCATTTGTTTAGTTGAGGTTCCTCTAAACGTTTATTTTGTTATCAAACACGTGTGTGATCCTCCTTTTTAATAAAGAAATTTCAAAACTGTGTGCGCTCATTACGATTATTCAGAAATCATACTTACTTCACAACAATATATTTAAAAGGTGACCTATTTGATTTTTCATGTGATTTGAAAGTAGCTTTGAGTAAAAACTTATCTTATTGACACGCACAATAACCTCGTCCCCCCCCCCACCGATAAGTAATAGACGATTGTTTTATATTTCATTTTCTTTTGCATTTGCAGGTAACTAATGGTAACATATTATGACATTCACTAATCTCAATAACCTGAAATTTTATGTTTCATCAGACACAAAATGTCCTTTTAGATTTGTTGATTTTAATTTAATCAATGCATGCTGAGAAGTTGACTTAACTTGTCGTGACTTGTATATGCAAATTTCATATTATCATTTTTCCTAATCGCTTTTTCTTTTTTTATTTCAGTTTGTAAGTATCCTGCTGCAGCCTGACTGGAGTAGTAAATATTATCTTTTTTTCTTTGTTGTACTACACACCCATTTCGGTTTTTCTCTCGTCCACCTGAGTTTGTTTGACTAACAACACTATATATTTTCCTGATTTTTTTTCGGCACTAATGCAGAAGATATCACTAGACGTCACTCTTACTTATGTTGCCATTGTGCTTTGAATATACTTGTTTGCATTAATATTTGATTATTTGGCCCCTCAATCAAAATTATCGACATCATACCTCACCATATATCGGACAGTATATCACCAATTATGGATGTTCAAGCAAACACGATAGCAGTTAAATACGTATCTGGTAAAATCTATTGACCAAAGATCAACAATGAAAGATCTGTTGTTACTTTTCAAACATAAGCTATCAATTCCCTCTATAAAAAATAGGAATATTCACCAGTTGAAATAGGATATATCAGCTTTATTTGATCACTTCACTATAGAACCAATTCACTTCTATTTCTTATCTTACTAACATTCAGGCTTTAGTTTACTAAGTCGCTTATTTATAATATGCATCCTTGTGACGATGAACTGCAGTACATGTCATTTATTTGAAAAAAAAAAATCGTTACACAATAAGTAACGCACTATGCGCTACAGTTACGTCAAAGCATGCATTATTTACCAGATTGATATGACGATAAAGAAATAAGAAAAACAAGTGTAGGTACGGATAAAGTGAAGTGCCGAAAGCATTCGGTCACAATGGCGGCGTGTTTAGATTTTGACATAAATACGGTCGATACAAAATGTCGTAAAACTCGTCAAGGTGTCTAATGAGCTGAGGATGTAGGCAGGTGTAATCTTTATCCAGACATCTTTGTATTTCTCTCAATTCTTTCAATTTTACAAATGTAACGCGGGGATGGAGTTTTAATGACATACAAGTAAACATTTCCAACTATCGTGCTATCTGGACGGTGGTCCATTCCAATAACAATTTTTCTTTCGTCCAAGAATATGACCCTTTTCCAGTTGTCTAATGTGCATTAATATATGCATATGATTATGTAGACTTTCCTTGCAATACAGATCAAATATCTCTATAATGGTCTAACCTGTTAAAACTAACACAATTCACGTGAAAACATAAAACAAAACTTTAATTAATTAGTATAGATATTGATATTTACATTGGCCCCTTTACTGAGGACTACCAAAAAGTTAGACTTTATCACATATCGAGTAAAATATCACAAATTACTCATATTCAAACAATACAGAGTACAATTATTTTGGAATTGTTTCTTCAAGTGTTTATTGTCAAAAAACCTGATAGTTCATCACTTAGTCATAGCAGTGGAACACAACTTTCAAATTGGTAAGACAAAAAAATCGCCAAACTTGATATATTTCCCCGAATGATAAATTTAGGAGTCAAATATAATTGGGTCCAAAACCCATGTATTGGTTTGATATAGTTAAATGCCTATTTGATCTGAAATAATGAAATCACATTCTGTTTCAGAACTCTTATTTCATCAAGATCTTATACATACCAGGTAGTTTAAGAAAACGTATACTTGGTAATATTGTCATGTACATGTAATTCACATTTTGTGTGAAAAAATCCAGAATTGAAATCATTTTAACCAAATAAACTAAGCATGAATACAGAACCTGTATTATTAAATCAAAATAAAAACTGCCAACTTGATACCAATCATCAAGGAAAAAAAAAGATGTACTTGTACTTGATAATTGCATAGACAAAGATATATATAGCGTTCATGGTATTATGGTTTTACTAAAATGAAAGTATACAATAGAGTAACAGATTTTCTGTATGAAACATTATATTAGGGTTATTAATTTTCATTTTATTAATTTCATTTAACTTTTGTATATTAAATGTTGTTAAAATCATGACTGAATTAGGGTCTGGATTCGTTTTGTTACTACATAATTAGTCCCATTAAGTCAACCATTACGACTTTGGTGGAGAATAATATCAAATTACTGCATTCCAACAGCAAAAGTTTTCTAGTATATGTCATAGCACTTCATACCTAAATTAAAGTTGCAAATTTACATTTAAAACTACTTTAATTTGAAGAGAACGCATCTCACTATTTTCTCCACATTTCAGTTTGAAAATAGAGATGGTGCTTCTCTAAAACTCTTTTAATCATTTCTGTTATGGCCCCAATTCCCCGGGCAACTTGTTAGAGGTTTAGTATATTGTCTGTACACACCATTCGCCGATATTTTAACAAGGAGATTATGTAAATCATAATTCATTTTCAAATTATGTAGCAATGTCACTGACCATACATAGGTGATTTATCGAGAGGTTAACTCTGTTTTCTCGAGCTTGGGAAACAATGGTCGCATTCTTTTGTTCATGAATTTAATCTAGTTTTGAATTGAAAAATACCATCGATAGTTCGCACACTTGTTTTTCCTTCTTTCAGTAGGAAATTAATGGGATAGCTCTCATGCATCCAGTTATTGTGTTTGGCCACGATTTTTAACTATGCCATATTTTAGCCTAAAGTGATGCAATAATGCATATAATCTGATGTATCCTGTTTCTTTCGACAAAAAAGACCACGAAAGCTGACCCCGTCCATTTTAGATTAGTCAGGTGAACATGCTTACTTTGGATGCAAAACGAGATCAGGTGACGCGTGATGTGATAGTCTGACTTTGTCAATAGCAATACTCTATTGACCTATAATATACAATTACACACTACACGTATATATTCATTTATGAACGTTCAAAATCGTTTTAAAGTGAAACTTACATTAACATATGGGTTATTGGCGAATATAAAGTGTATTTGTTTTCATTTTTACGTTCATGTTCTAAAGGTATGAACCGATCACGGCTTTATACAGTTACATGAACGATCTTGTCCAATATGATTCAAAGCCTATATCTAAAATAATTATAAGAATACTTTTATTTTTAACTAGATTTGTTCATCATGTGATATTGAGTGATAGTAGAAGTGATAGAAATGCATTCATTGTTTGAAACATAACGTACATTTTGCTTTGCAGTATTCCACTTATTATACATTCATTACCAACACCTCAGAATCAAACTGATGATCAATATACAAAATCAGAAAACCTTGAAGAAAATAACTAATTTTTGTCATATCTGTATTGTTTTGACATATACAACAGTTTGCCTTACTTGTGCACTCACAACCACACAACGTGTACCTTTACATATAGAACAACCATTTCATCCTACATCGCATACCGAATATGGCCAATCGAAGCACGTACGTCGTAAAAGACGAAAGTACAATAATCTCAAACTCCTTTAAGTAATATAACTTATATGCTTTTAATCCTAATGTTTCCTTTCGAATTAATTTCTTTTGATTTTTAGTCCAGGATATCCGCAAAACTATATTGTTTGTGTTACAATTGTGGACACATGTACACATGAATGAAACCGAGTTCACGTGTCATGTGTGCTTGTGTAAATGTCTGTCACAGAACTATTTTATACTTCCGAAACTGAAGAGTCAAAATCGTCAAAAAGAGAAACAATCTTAAACACATTGATAATCATATTCCATGTTATATATCTAAACGTTACTTCATAATAATTACAATAAGTTTTGATACCAGGTTATCGTAATCGGAGATGTTCGTAATTGTATAATTGAATATCTTCGATTCGCGAACCTCCGATGTGGATTTTTTTAAAATCTTATTTTAATCTGATTTGTTCAAATTTTTGTTTAACAATAAACACTATTTAATCAAATCAGAATATATTACGTTTAATAAAGGGCATTGGGGATGAAACGGGATAATGTTAGAAGTCTTTAGTTAAATAAATATCTCAATTTCAATCAAAGGCATCGAGATAAAATGGGGTCTTATGAGAGGTGTCTGCCTTCTACACATACATTGGCGTCACATGTACCACATGACGCATACCACGATAAGTTTCTCACTTATGCATAACGTGTTCATTCGACAGCCTAAAACAGCGTACTTGACGTATTTGAGCTGCGTCATTTGGGTCATGTGGGTGATAATACTACTGATAATAAGATGAAACAGAAGTTAATTAAAACTAAAATAGTTGCCGAAACCCTTTAAGCGTCTTTCAACTACAATAAATGCAGATAAAAAGGGCATGTTTTGATATGATTATCAGTGATTCATCACAGTTTATCTTTCGCTTTTAAAACAAAAACTCTAACGGCTCCCATCCGTTCACAATATAATGGCTGTTTATGTTCGAGATGTGAGCTTGAGCTATTGAAATAGATATATCCTTACGTTTGGAATTACTTTTATTTCGTTTACAAAAGATACACTTAAGAATTTCATTCATGACAACATCAACATCACCACTATGTGTAATACACAAGAAAGGGACACGTTTTTGATAAAACGTATCCGTCGTGTCCGCTAATCGATGGTAGTAACAAAGCCTTTTTTTCGTGACAGAAAGGGAAAGTTGGTCAACTGAATTCAGACACGTCATCTCTACCAATTCTTCACCAACATGTCGTTTATGGAAGATATTGCCAAATGTTTATTCCAATTTCGATGAGAACACATGGCATCTACGTTACTTTGTTGATTTCCTCTTTGAATTCCCACCGACTTATCCCCAAGATAACACTTAGGATACTAATTTGTTCCCTCATTGGATACGTATTTTTCTTGAAGTTGGCACTATATTGTAAATGCCACAACAACATGCAATGAAAACATATCCTAAGTGTGTATGGATATAAGGCGGATTGCAAACGTTATCATGTTTTAGATCGGTAATCATTATAACTATTTATGCCATTCTTAAATACTAACACTGCGATTTCTGGATTTCACATTATATCTGATATTTTGTAAGGTTCGATTTTTCAAAATAGAACTATTGCCCACTTTTGGTGACATTGGGTAGGTAAATATTTTATCATTCAACGAGCACTGTCGCAAAAAACGGTTTTCTGATTCAACAAAATGACCACCATATCTTGGTATCTGATTGGTTGATATTTTCGTATTATCCGCTAGGGAATTTTGTTATTAGGTGAAATTCAGCTTTATTTAAGCTATCATTAGTTACGACGGCGGTGATAGACAGGGGAGGTGGATTGTAAATATTTTACAATTATATACAATTTGTATGTAACACATATATCTTAACGGCATATTTTCTGAACCGATGGGTATATAATTACAGATATTTGACATAAGCGTTATACTATTCAATATAAGTGTGTATGGCATGGTCGCATTTTAAAAATCAATCCCATATTCACGCTGGCTTTGAGATTGTTCAGTTTAACATTCTAGTAGATGATCTAATTTGACATCATTTGGAAAGATTCGTTCACATTATTTACTTCACTCATTACTTCTTTTTTTCGGAATCAATGTAGTTTATTTATAAGGCTCTACCGTATTACATTCAATTTTTTATATGAAAATATGCTATTCAAGGGTGCATTTTTATACAATCCTCTAAAATCCAGATAACACACTGACTGTGGGTGACAAAATGTTTTGTAGAGTTGTGAAGTTTCTTTAATTACCATCAATCACCATCTACTCATTTAATAAAATTACATTTATAATGTTTTAACTTAATTTAGTAGAACTATACTAAATGCAGTTGTTGGAAATAACGACCAATATTATGCGTCTATGATATGTTTATCCTTGTAGTGGCTTCGATTAAATACATTGAAGATCTTTCATTATGTAATCATATTTGAGTTGCTTTAAAACTTTAAACCGGTGAATTATAACTACATTAATAATGTCGGGGAATCAGCTTCTACCAGAGATGTAATAACGAAAAATGCACTGCAGTCATATTATCGATATTATTACTATTTGATGCTT
Source organism: Ylistrum balloti (assembly GCF_031769215.1). Taxonomy (NCBI): domain Eukaryota; kingdom Metazoa; phylum Mollusca; class Bivalvia; order Pectinida; family Pectinidae; genus Ylistrum; species Ylistrum balloti. The sequence goes on from NW_026782547.1 coordinate 25,688, forward strand.
TCTACCAAATATTACCAATTACCAAGTATTTTGCTTCTTTCTTTTTATTTGATTTCTTTTTCCGTTTCTTCACTGATTGCATATCTGAACAAAATATTTTCAATCAAACAATAGGTAAATAAGACGTTAAGAAATTTTTATTTACTAGAATGGATCCAATTACATAAGTACTTCAATACCTTAGCGTAAATGTGGACATGTTTCTTTTTCACAATTTTTCACAATTTCGAGAATGGGATCAAATATTGAAAATGCAAAACATAACTAACAGAGATACCCAGGTTTGTTTAAGGCTTTTCGTTAGGTAAAACCTAAAAAAGAACCATTAATACAAAATACATTTACAGCAGTTAGCAGTATACTTGAATTTTGAATATATACTAGAAATATTCAAGATACTTGTATTTGTAACAACACACAGAACTTTTGATTAGAGACGGTACTGTAATTAACAGATATACTATTCATTTTTATTTGGGTTCATTATAAATTTCATTTCATAATACGTCTTCTGGTATTATATTGCCTTTATTAGTAGAAAAAACTACAAATGTTTACACTACTTTTGTATAAATATATCTGCATGTTTATTTTTTGCCTAGTTATATTATATTTCTAAGTTTAGCAGTACAGGTAAGAGCCATAAATTGTAATCAGTTTACAATGAGGATATAAAGTAATCGTATGGATGATATCATTTCTGGTGAAAAACTGATCTTACTATGCTAAATGATATTACATCAGGAGGCCGGGTCATAATCTCTATTTTTGCTGTATCTATAGATTTACAAATAACTGCATATGTGATATAAGTATGCTCCATACACCATAACGACATTCTGTTGAGGAAAAATAACAATGATAAAGTTTATCAGCAACCGAGTATTATGAAATATATCATTTCATTCATTAACGAGAAGAAATCATGACGTGGACATGGGATATAATATAATATCTTTAAGTGTACCTATTAATATCTTATATCACTTGTAGTTAAATGTCAATGCCGTCACATTGTGTAAGTTCCTAAAACGCGACTATCAACTCACTTAACATAACTACAACACTATGTATTGAAAACATAATGCCTCATGTATGGAATAATATTCGTATATTGTCTGTTCTTTAGTACGATTTGCTTGGAAAATGATAATGGTTTAATCAGTTATAAACCAACACGTAATATAAAGTTCATCGTACGAATGGCCTATATAGTATATTACTTGCCTATTCATATCAAGTTTGCTGACCAACTTCAAATATTTGGTATGATACGAACCTATATTTCGGCGACCAATTACAATATTTGATGATAAAAAATGTCTAGATATGCAATATATATCAAAACCGATTTACGGGAGGCCCTTATTGCGTCAGGACGTGTTTCATGTAAACAATGCACTGCAAGTAAAGTGATATATAAATGTGATATATACAGGCTGTCATAATTAACCAGATTATTTTCATTAATCTAGTTTGTGCTTACTGTTTTGATGCTGTGATAAGGGAAGGGTTCTTAAAAAGGTACAAACATGTTCAGAAATGTGCAGCTTCTACGGAAGATATATTCAATCAACTAGATATCGACTTGCATTGCATTAATGTATAAAATAGTTTTACTTATTTAAACCACACCCAAGCTTTATAACTTAAGCCATGCTATGATTTATTTCCGCACTGCAATAATGTGTTTTCACTGATTCGATTTCAATAATTTTGTTGGATCAGACGGAATAAGAATTTGAAATACTTGTTCTTCAAATAAAGATTAACAAAATATTGTGCTGCAATACACATATTAGTCAATATTCATTTGTGAACGAAAATTCAATAAATAATTGCCTGATCTTAATGTGTACGAATTTGCATATCTTAATAGAAAAAATAATTGATTGCTACCTATAACTTAATGATGTTTATATCTGCGATTTTTTTCTGAACTCAATGCTTCCAAAACAACAACTTCGATAATGAAAAGAGCCACTTTGCATTGTTATTTCAACTTCAGCAGGTAGCAAAGATTATGCATCACTACTGAGTTCAAAGTATTAAAAGTTTAGTGAGAAGAAATTATTCCGACGTTCTGTCGACCTTTATATATCGGCTTGGAGTTGATGAACGTCAGTACTCCTCCCTATCAAAACAGGAAAAAAAGGGAAATAAGCGACAATTTTGGAACGAAATCGTTATATTCATATTGATGTCCCTTGCGTTTTATTTCACGACTACTTGCTCAATATATACAATTATCATTAATAAAAATAACTCTTCTCTATTAATTTAACATATGCATACCTTGTTATCAATTGTGATGACGGCGAGGGGATTTCGCTCGAATGTATGATTTACCCATCAATAAATACTTATCAATCTTGAAAGTTAATCCTTTCGGGAGATAGACATATACAAAGCGTTCATCATCATTAACTACCAACTGAACAAAAATGCACTAATCCATTTACAATTCTTAATGTATACCCGATAAACACGCTCATTGTTAGATAGTGCATAATCGTCGAAGCAGCAACCTCATCTTTTACCACAAACACATTACATAAAGTTGATGTCTTGTAAAAAATAACTTCAGTTCACAATTTTTGAAAAAAAACCCCGCCTATTTCCATTCCCTGTTAAACGAAATATTTTCTGTTTACGAGTTGACCAATAACTGGATGCTATCATTAATTTTGAATTTCATATATGATATTTCCGCTGTTAGAAATGTCTACGTTGGTTTAGATATGTATTTACTTGATGGCACGTACTGAAAAAAAATGTGTGTAGTAAGATATTAACCAGACCTACTTCACTACATTACATTATGATTAAACATAAAATAAATAAGTGATTCAATTAATTCTCAATCTCCCCAGGTTTACCTCTAAGCTTTACATGTGTTTTACACATATGTCTGATCGTACGTTAGGGACACTTTCTTTATCAGCCGAAATAATTCTCTCATATACATTTGTTCAGATCAATAATATGGAATCTTTTCTGAAGAAAATGCTTTTTATATTAAGACACCTGTGAGCATGATAATGCGTGAATCACCTCAATCACAATGCATGCATCCAGATTCTAAACACATTACAGACTTTTCAATAATGAGATGCATTTACATTAGTTAATTCCATTTATATAAGATATCCTTTATTCATTGATGAAAGCCTTGGTTTCATAACTGTGTGCAAAACACAAGGAAAAATGTTATTTCAACTTCAGAAAACAGACCTGTTGCATACGTGTACCAACAACAAACAGGGGAAACATATACGTGCGGAATCGATGGTTTCTTTGTCGTCTGACACTATGTGATTGATGAATCTACAGACTCAATTTTTGAAATCAAACATATCCTACTTGACAGCGATTCAAACTGAATTGTAGCTAAAATAGAAGCAACAAAATCTTTATTCATACCAGCACACTTTCTTACCCGGCAAATCACGTGGCCAATTTGAGACGGATTTTACGACTACGCAAATTTCAACAGTGTCATAAAAACAAATAAAGAGATGCCATTAGAAAAAAGAAAATCTTTTGAAGGTTTCTCGGTTGTAAACCGTAGAGATACACTTTGCTAGCTGTGTGAACATTCCTTGGTAAAATAAAACTAAATGACAATATTTACACCAGCAGTTTCACATGTCTGCAATAATGCCATTGTTACTCTCTTATACTTCGCGTTGACTTTATTTTCGTTTTAATGCACTACTAGAGCCAATCGCGAATGAAACATTTTATTTGTGCAAAACTTTTGATGACATCCTTGTTATTGTTTTATAGACTCGTACGTTAAATTTATATATACCTTATCATATTATATTATCACAAACAAATCTGCTTGATCAATATCGTTCGAAAAGCATGCATTCACAAATATGTCTTTATTATTACCCCAGTAATCAATGAGTTTATGAAGCATTGTAGGATCCTGATCACAAGTCAGAGAACACTCACCTGTTTGTTGTCTATCCGTAACCATGACAAACTATATAAGTTAGTCTAAAATCAACTTTGGCATAGTCTCCTTGTTTCGGAAAACATGGCATGAAGGTGGTATGCTACCCAATACAATTGATACCTGTTCGTAGTTGCTTATTACATTAAACGTTATTTGCGTTAACACAGATATCTGGATATCAACATTTTGATAAAAAACTTTGTTGATTCCTGGTGAAAAATGCTTTTACGATAAAAAAAATACTTAACCAAAAGTCTATCGTTACATTAAAAACAGCAACCTAGAGACAGAATACCATGTTTTAGGTATGATCGCATGTGCATGAATATCCCAATTGTTCACTGTAATCACTGTTTTAGTATTACGACAGGCTGGTAAAACAAACTTTTTCATGAACAATATTGACATATTCGAAGCATTGTGTAAATTGCTTTGGAATTTAACTCTCCGAGGACTGTATAGTACGTTAAAATTCACTCAAATAGTGTCACAGGATAAAATATTCACATTTACATGACGTTCTGTCGCCTCCTAGGTTTCAAATATTGCCCCCTAACATCACTAACGAGTATAAGGACAAGGAAATACAATGTATGGTACAGTTTAATTACTTTTATTATCGTTATCTGAATAAAAATTGTGTTAAATAGTACTTGTCACTTGTGCATCTTTTGTAAAAACCAAATGATTTATATGTCACATTAACTTGTTTGCAAAAAAAAAAAAACAAAAAAAAAAACCTTACAAAAAAACAAAATTTTATCGTTGCTTTCAAACCTTTGTTATTTTTCACACAATATACACATATACAGCTTTCATTTGAAATTGAAAAGTGAAAGTTTATTTCGTATTGAATTTTGTCTGTGCTGGATCAAACCATTTGTTATTGCAATTCTTTTTTTGATTTCAAATCATACAAAAGATAGTAATCTCCTTGTTTCCTTGTGTAAGTAGTATATGCAGTTGAGTATTTTAATCTACAGTGATCCGGCCTATATAGAATGTTTTATTCATGCATTAGTGTGTTCACTGTTGTATATTTGTAGCTGTTCCGCTTTAAAATCTGTTAATGGGAATTTAAGTGATTTCCTGTGACTTTGTAATCATTGGATTAATTGTAAGACATGTGTAAGAAACCGTATTCTTCTTCTTTTATTTGATTTCAAATATTACAAAAGATCCAAATGGAATACACATTTTAAATATTATAATGATGATAAAGCCGAAATAACTAAACAAATTAAATACAGTATATTGTTGTAGTCAAACATCATATGTGTTTAAAACTTGTATCATGCTCTCTCTCTACAAGTTGCATTCAAAATATCGATTGTAGATAGTTTCTCTCATGACAAAAGACATTCACTTTGCAATATCTTGCTGGACAATCCTTGTTGTTCATCGATAATGAACATTACTTCCTCTCTGGTCTTAAATGTGTTTCATACTTTTTTGTGAAATATTCAAAATGCTCTACTGAACAAACAAGGTGTAAATGCTTAATTAACACGAATGTTACTACTGTCCCTAGTTGAAGTAAATCTTAATTGTGAAATGATAAGGTTCCAACATGTACTTTGCTATTAATATTTTCCCATACCGTTAGTGCGTTACAATAGCTGTGGATAATGCGTTATGAAATATCAAACCAATTAAAAAAATGAAATAAATAAAAGCAAACTACAGACGTACAATTAATAGCAAGATGTACAATCTGTACCGCTTTATGATTCATTTCTGATGATACCTGTATATCCTCATATACTGTATTGTGTCTTGGTAACTTCCTCCTTTGTCAAATGTCTCATAACTGGAAACACTTCAACACTCCCTGCAAGTATTCTCTTGACATTTTCGGATATGTTAAAAATAGTATGGATAAGCCTATATTAGAATATGGGAATACTATTTGTGTTAATTGTAGGGATCATTGTAAACAAGAGATAATGTATACATGCACCGTCTCCATCAAATGTACAAGTAGTCGCAAAGTTTTCAATTTAAGTACTACGTATTTTACAAAATATATATATATATATAACATAATATTAGACAGAGTTAATAGAAACAATCATTTGGGGACATTTTCAACAAATATCTATATAATACAACCATTGTGTACTAATTTCTGTAAACATTTTTGTATTTTGGTTAGCAAGCTTTCTGTACATGTAAAATATTTGTATCAGTATATTCTTAAAATATAACTATTTTATTTAGTTTATTAAGACAATAATGACGACATTCATCTCTCAAATTCCTCTTGTTTCATTAAACAGATAATTTCTGAAACTATTAAACTCAGTATCGATGTGTAACAAAAGTTAAGGATTTCATATAACAATTTAAAAAGTAATGTTATTCAGATCAAACTTTTCTAGTGTACACGTCTTGATATAAACAGGAATAGATTTTCAAGTTTACACATTATTGCAAAAACATAAACGTTATATTGCTTGAACATACTGCTTTGTCTTACCAATAACTGTTTTGTCTTCCAAACAATCTATACGTGACAATTTTCAAACATTGATCAGTATAACATTGGCTAACGGACTATACATCAACGTATCAAGTACATTAAACTCTTCCAATGAACATCAATCATGATCAACTGGATATGAAAAGTTAACAAATCATGTAGATGTATATCTATGATGAACTTGGTATTTTGTACACATGTATATATACATTAAATTATCAAATAACTACAATCTTCTACAATAAGTCCAATTTGTTAACGAGTTTTTGTATTATACAACATTGCCAAGTGAGTTGCAGCGGTCATTCACATATTCTAAAGGATTTTATATATTAGAAATTCAATGTTATTATTTATTATATTTAATTCTTAAAGCATTTTTACCACATGTTGTGGTCAGTGTTATCACTTATCGGATAATTTGGATAGTTTTAGTAAAGCTTATCAGAACTTTACATGTATAATTTGCACTGATTTCTATTTCAAAACACTTCAATGAATTATATAGTTATCAATACAGATATAAATTTACTGCTACAATTATCATTTCTTTAGTTGAGGTTCCTCTAAACGTTTATTTTCTTATCAAACGCGTGTGTGATTCCCGTTTTTAATAAAGAGATTTCAAAACTGTGTGACATTCATTACGATTATTCAGAAATCATACTTACTTCACAACAATATATTTAAAAGGTGACCTATTTGATTTTTCATGTGATTTTAAAGCAGCTTTGAGTAAAAACTTATCTTATTGACTCGCACAATAACCTCGTTACCGATAAGTAATAGACGATTGTTTTATATTTCATTTTCTTTTGCATTTGCAGATAACTAATGGTAACATATTAGGACATTCACTAATCTCAATAACCGGAAATTTTATGTTTCATCCGACACAAAATGTCCTTTTAGATTTGTTGATTTTAATTTAATCAATGCATGCTGAGAAGTTGACTTAACTTGTCGTGACTTGTATATGCAAATTTCATATTATCATTTTTCCTAATCGTTTTTTCTTTTTCTATTTCAGCGTGTAAGTATCCTGCTGCAGCCTGACTGGAGTAGTAAATATTATCTTTTATTTCTTTGTTGTACTACACACCCATTTCGGTTTTTTCTCTCGTCCACCTGAGTTTGTTTGACTAACAACACTTTATGTTTTCCTGAATTTTTTTCGGCACTAATGCAGAAGATATCACTAGACGTCACTCTTACTTATGTTGTCATTGTGCTTTAAATATACTTGTTTGCATTAATATTTGATTATTTGGCACCTCAATCAAAGTTATCGACATCATACATTATGGATGTTCAAGCAAACACGATAGCAGTGAAATACATATCTGATGAAATCTATTGATCAAAGATCAACAATAAAAGATCTGTTGTTATGTTTGAAACATTGGCTATCAATTCCCTCTATAAAAAATAGGAATATTCACCATTTGAAGTAAGATATATCAGCTTTATTTGATCACTTCACTATAGAACCAATTCACTTCTGTTTCTTATCTTACTAACATTCAGTCTTTAGTTTACTAAGTCGCTTATTTATAATATGCATCCTTGTGACGATGAACTGCAGTACATGTCATTTACTTGAAAAAAAAAAAAACAATATTAAATCGTTACACAATAAGTAACGCACTATGCGCTGCAGTCACTGCAAAGCATGTATATATTATTTACCAGATTGATATGACGATAAAAATAATAAGAAAAACAAGTTTAGGTACGCATAAAGTGACGTGCCGAAAGCATTCGGTCACAATGGCGGCGTGTTTAGATTTTGACATGAATACGGTCTATACAAAATGTCGTAAAACTCGTCAAGGGGTCTAATGAGCTGAGGATTTAGGCAGGTGTAATCTTTATCTAGACATTTTTGTATTTCTCTCAATTCTTTCAATTTTACAAATGTAACGCGGGATTGGAGTTTTATTTGACATACAAGCAAACATTTGCAACTATCGTGTTATCTGGACGGTGGTCCATTCCAATAACAATTTTTCTTTCGTCCGAGAATATGACCCTTTTCCAGTTGTCTAATGTGCATTAATATATGCATATGATTCAGTAGACTTTCTTTGTTAGACAGATCAAATATCTCTATAATGGTTTAACCTGTTAAAACTGTAACACAATTCACGTGAAAACATCAAACAAAACTTTAATTAATTAGTATAGATATTGACATTTACATTGGTCCCTTTACTGAGGACTACCAAAAAGTTAAACTTTATCACATATCGAGTAAAATATCACAAATTACTCATATTCAAACAATACAGAGTACAATTATTTTGGAATTGTTTCTTCAAGTGTGTATTGTCAAATTCTTGAAAAAACCTGATAGTTCATCACTTAGTCATAGCAGTGGAACCCAACTTTCAAATTGGTGACACAAAAAAATCGCCAAACTTGATATATTTCCCCGAATGATAAATTTAGGAGTCAAATATAATTGGGTCAAAAAACCATGTATTGTTTTGATATAGTTAAATGCCTATTTGATCTGTAATAATGAAATCACATTCTGTTTCAGAACTCTTATTTCATCAAGATCTTATACATACCAGGTAGTTTAAGAAAACGTATACTTGGTAATATTGTCATGTACATGTAATTCACATTTTGTGTAAAAAAATCCAGAATTGAAATAATTTTAACCAAATAAACTAAGCATGAACACAGAACCTGTATTATTAAATCAAAATAAAAACTGCCAACTTGATACCAATCATTAAGGAAAAATAAGATGTGCTTGTACTTGATAATTGCATAGACTTAGATATATATAGCGTTCATGGTATTATGTTTTTACTAAAATGAAAGTATACAATAGAGTAATAGATTTTCTGTATGAAACATTATATTAGGGTTATTAATTTTCCTTTTAATAATTTAATCTGACTTGTGTAGATTAAATGTTGTTAAAATCATGACTGAATTAGGGTCTGGATTCGTTTTGTTACTACATAATTAGTCCCATTAAGTCAACCATTACGACTTTGGTGGAGAATAATATCAAATTACTGCATTACAACAGCAAAAGCTTTCTAGTATATGTCATAGCACTTCATACCTAAATTAAAGTTGCATATTTAACATTTACAACAACTTTAATTAAAGAGAACGCATCTCACTATTTTCCGTACATTTCAGTTTGAAAATGGAGATGGTGCTTCTCTAAAACTCTTTTAATCATTTCTGTTATGGCCCCAATTCCCCGGGCTACTTGTTAGAGGATTAGTATATTGTCTGTACACACCATTCGCCGATATTTTAACAGGGAGGTTACGTAAATCATAATTCATTTTCAAATTATGTAGCGTTGTCACTGACCATACATAGGTGATTTATCGAGAGGTTAACTCCGTTTTCTCGAGCTTGTGAAACAATGTTCCCATTCTTTTAATCTAGTTTTGAATTGAAAAATACCACCGATAGTTCGCACACTTGTATTTCCTTTAACACTTCTTTCAGTAGGAAATTAATGGGATAGCTCTCATGCATCCAGTTATTGTGTTTGGCCACGATTTTTACCATTCCATATTTTAGCCTGAAGTGATGCAATAATGCTGAAGTGATGCAATAATGCTGTAATCTGATGTATCCTGTTTCTTTCGACAAAAAAGACCACGAAAGCTGACCCCGTCCATTTTAGATTAGTCAGGTGAACATCGTTACTTTGGATGCAAAACGAGGTCAGGTGACGCGTGATGTGATAGTCTGACTTTGTCAATAGCAATACTCTATTGACCTATAATATACAATTACACACTACACGTATATATTCATTTATGAACGTTCAAAATCGTTTTAAAGTGAAACTTACATTAACATATGGGTTATTGGCGAATATAAAGTGTATTTGTTTTCATTTTTACGTTCATGTTCTAAAGGTATGAACCGATCACGGCTTTATACAGTTACATGAACGATCTTGTCCAATATGATTCAAAGCCTATATCTAAAATAATTATAAGAATACTTTTATTTTTAACTAGATTTGTTCATCATGTGATATTGAGTGATAGTAGAAGTGATAGAAATGCATTCATTGTTTGAAACATAACGTACATTTTGGGTTGCGGCATTCCACTTATAACCAACACCTCAGAATCAAACTGATGATCAATGTACAAAATCAGAAAACCTTGAAGAAAATAACTAATTTTTGTCATATCTGTATTGTTTTGACACATACAACAGTTTGCCTCACTTGTGCACTCACAACCACACAACGTGTACCTTTACATATAGAACAACCATTTCATCCTACATCGCATACCGAATATGGCCAATCGAAGCACGTACGTCATAAAAGACGAAAGTACAATAATCTCAAACTCCTTTAAGTAATATAACTTATATGCTTTTAATCCTAATGTTTCCTTTCGACTTAATTTCTTTTGATTTTTAGTCCAGGATATCCGCAAAACTATATTGTTTGTGTTACAATTGTGGACACATGTACACATGAATGAAACCGAGTTCACGTGTCATGTGTGCTTGTGTAAATGTCTGTCACAGAACTATTTTATACTTCCGAAACTGAAGAGTCAAAATCGTCAAAAAGAGAAACAATCTTAAACACATTGATAATCATATTCCATGTTATATATCTAAACGTTACTTCATAATAATTACAATAAGTTTTGATACAAGGTTATCGTAATCGGAGATGTTCGTAATTGTATAATTGAATATCTTCGATTCGCGAACCTCCGATGTGGATTTTTAAAATGTTATTTTAATCTGATTTGTTCAAATTTTTGTTTAACAATAAACACTATTTAATCAAATCAGAATATATTACGTTTAATAAAGGGCATTGGGGATGAAACGGGATAATGTTAGAAGTCTTTAGTTAAATAAATATCTCAATTTCAATCAAAGGCATCGAGATAAAATGGGGTCTTATGAGAGGTGTCTGCCTTCTACACATACATTGGCGTCACATGTACCACATGCCGCATACCACGATAAGTTTCTCACTTATGCATAACGTGTTCATTCGACAGCGTACTTGACGTATTTGAGCTGCGTCATTTGGGTCATGTGGGTGATAATACTACTTATAATAAGATGAAACAGAAGTTAATTAAAACTAAAATAGTTGCCGAAATCCTTTAAGCGTCTTTTAACTATAATACATGCAGATAAAAAGGGCATGTTTTGATATGATTATCAGTGATTCATCACAGTTTATCTTTCGCTTTTAAAACAAAAACTCTAACGGCTCCCATCCGTTCACAATATAATGGCTGTTTATGTTCGAGATGTGAGCTTGAGCTATTGAAATAGATATATCCTTACGTTTGGAATTACTTTTATTTTGTTTACAAAAGATACACTTAAGAATTTCATTCATGACAACATCAACATCACCACTATGTGTAATACACAAAAAAGGGACACGTTTTTGATACAACGTATCCGTCGTGTCCGCTAATCTATGGTAGTAACAAAGCCTTTTTTTCGTGACAGAAAGGGAAAGTTGGTCAACTGAATTCAGACACGTCATCTCTACCAATTCTTCACCAACATGTCGTTTATGGAAGATATTGCCAAATGTTTATTCCAATTTCGATGAGAACACATGGCATCTACGTTACTTTGTTGATTTCCTCTTTGAATTCCCACCGACTTATCCCCAAGATAACACTTAGGATACTAATTTGTTCCCTCATTGGATACGTATTTTTCTTGAAGTTGGCACTATATTGTAAATGCCACAACAACATGCAATGAAAACATATCCTAAGTGTGTATGGATATAAGGCGGATTGCAAACGTTATCATGTTTTAGATCGGTAATCATGATAACATTTGAAATCTCACATTATGTCTGATATTTTGTAAGGTCCGATTTTTCAAAATAGAACTATTGCCCACTTTTGGTGACATTGGGTAGGTAAATATTTTATCATTCAACGAGCACTGTCGCAAAAAACGGTTTTCTGATTCAACAAAATGACCACCATATCTTGGTATCTGATTGGTTGATATTTGTGTATTATCCGCTAGGGAATTTTGTTATTAGGTGAAATTCGGCTTTATTTAAGCTATCATTAGCTACGACGGCGGTGATAGACAGGGGAAGTGGATTGTAAATATTTTACAATTATGTACAATTTGTATGTAACACATATATCTTAACGGCATATTTTCTGAACCGATGGGTTTATAATTACAGGTATTTGACATAAGCGTTATCCTATTCAATATAAGTAGGCATGGCATGGTCGCAGTTTTAAAAATCAGTCCCATATTCACGGCGGCTTTGAGATTGATCAGTTTAACATTCTAGTAGATGATCTAATTTGACATCATTTGGAAAGATTCGTTCACATTATTTACTTCACTCATTACTTCTTTTTTTCGGAATCAATGTAGTTTATTTATAAGGCTCTACCGTATTACATTCAATTTTTTATATGAAAATATGCTATTCAAGGGTGCATTTTTATACAATCCTCTAAAATCCAGATAACACACTGACTGTGGGTGACAAAATGTTTTGTAGAGTTGTGAAGTTTCTTTAATTACCATCAATCACCATCTACTCATTTAATAAAATTACATTTATAATGTTTTAACTTTAATTTAGTAGAACTATACTACATGCAATTGTTGGAAATAACGACCAATATTATGCGTCTATGATATGTTTATCCTTGTAGTGGCTTCGATTAAATACATTGAAGATCTTTCATTATGTAATCATATTTGAGTTGCTTTAAAACTTTAAACCGGTGAATTATAACTACATTAATAATGTCGGGGAATCAGCTTCTACCAGAGATGTAATAACGAAAAATGCACTGCAGTCATATTATCGATATTATTACTATTTGATGCTTTCTACCAAATATTACCAATTACCAGGTATTTTCTTCTTTCTTTTTATTTGATTTCTTTTTCCGTTTCTTCACTGATTGCATATCTGAACAAAATATTTTCAATCAAACAATAGGTAAATAAGACGTTAAGAAATTTTTATTTACTAGAATGGATCCAATTACATAAGTACTTCAATACCTTAGCGTAAATGTGGACATGTTTCTTTTTCACAATTTTTCACAATTTCGAGAATGGGATCAAATATTGAAAATGCAAAACATAACTAACAGAGATACCCAGGTTTGTTTAAGGCTTTTCGTTAGGTAAAACCTAAAAAAGAACCATTAATACAAAATACATTTACAGCAGTTAGCAGTATACTTGAATTTTGAATATATACTAGAAATATTCAAGATACTTGTATTTGTAACAACACACAGAACTTTTGATTAGAGATGGTACTGTAATTAACAGAAATACTATTCATTTTTATTTGGGTTCATTATAAATTTCATTTCATAATACGTCTTCTGATATTATATTGCCTGTATCAGTATAAAAAATTACAAATGTTTACACTACTTTTGTATAAATATATCTGCATGTTTATTTTTTGCCTAGTTATATTATATTTATAAGTTTATCAGTACAGGTAAGAGCCATAAATTGTAATCAGTTTACAATGAGGATATAAAGTAATCGTATGGATGATATCATTTCTGGTGAAAAAAACTTATCTTACTATGCTAAATGATATTACATCAGGAGGCCGGGTCATAATCTCTATTTTTGCTGTATCTATAGATTTACATATAACTGCATATGTGATATAAGTATGCTCCATACACCATAACGACATTCTGTTGAGGAAAAATAACAATGATAAAGTTTATCAGCAACCGAGTATTATGAAATATATCATTTCATTCATTAACGAGAAGAAATCATGACGTGGACATGGGATATAATATAATATCTTTAAGTGTACCTATTAATATCTTATATCACTTGTAGTTAAATGTCAATGCCGTCACATTGTGTAAGTTCCTAAAACGCGACTATCAACTCACTTAACATAACTACAACACTATGTATTGAAAACATAATGCCTCGTGTATGTAATAATATTCGTATATTGTCTGTTGTTTAGTACGATTTGCTTGGAAAATGATAATGGTTTAATCAGTTATAAACCAACACGTAATATAAAGTTCATCGTACGAATGGCCTATATAGTATATTACTTGCCTATTCATATCAAGTTTGCTGACCAACTTCAAATATTTGGTATGATACGAACCTATATTTCGGCGACCAATTACAATATTTGATTGATAAAAAAATGTCTTGATATGCAATATATATCAAAACCGATTTACGGGAGGCCCTTATTGCGTCAGGACGTGTTTCATGTAAACAATGCACTGCAAGTAAAGTGATATATAAATGTGATATATACAGGCTGTCATAATTAACCAGATTATTTTCATTAATCTAGTTTGTGCTTACTGTTTTGATGCTGTGATAAGGGAAGGGTTCTTAAAAAGGTACAAACATGTTCAGAAATGTGCAGCTTCTACGGAAGATATATTCAATCAACTAGATATCGACTTGCATTGCATTAATGTATAAAATAGTTTTACTTATTTAAATCACACCTAAGCTTTATAACTTAAGCCATGCTATGATTTATTTCCGCACTGCAATAATGTGTTTTCACTGATTCGATTTCAATAATTTTGTTGGATCAGACGGAATAAGAATTTGAAATACTTGTTCTTCAAATAAAGATTAACAAAATATTGTGCTGCAATACACATATTAGTCAATATTCATTTGTGAACGAAAATTCAATAAATAATTGCCTGATCTTAATGTGTACGAATTTGCATATCTTAATAGAAAAAATAATTGATTGCTACCTATAACTTAATGATGTTTATATCTGCATTTTTTTCTGAACTCAATGCTTCCAAAACAACAACTTCGATAATGAAAAGAGCCACTTTGCATTGTTATTTCAACTTCAGCAGGTAGCAAAGATTATGCATCACTACTGAGTTCAAAGTATTAAAAGTTTAGTGAGAAGAAATTATTCCGACGTTCTGTCGACCTTTATATATCGGCTTGGAGTTGATGAACGTCAGAACTCCTCCCTATCAAAACAGGAAAAAGGGGAAATAAGCGGCAATTTTGGAACGAAATTGTTATTTTCATATTGATGTCCCTTGCGTTTTATTTCCCGACTACTTGCTCAATATATACAATTATCATTAATAAAAATAACTCTTCTCTAATAATTTAACATATGCGTACCTTGTTATCAATTGTGATGACGGCGAGGGGATTTCGCTCGAATGTATGATTTACTCATCAATAAATACTTATCAATCTTGAAAGTTAATCCATTTACAATTCTTAATGTATACCCGATAAACACGCTCAATGTTAGATAGTGCATAATCGTCGAAGCAGCAACCTCATTTTTTACCACGAACACATTACATCAAGTTGATGTCTTGTAAAAAATAACTTCAGTTCACAATTTTTGAAAAAAAAAACCGCCTATTTTCATTCCCTGTTAAACGAAATATTTTCTGTTTACGAGTTGACCAATAACTGGATGCTATCATTAATTTTGAATTTCATATATGATATTTCCGCTGTTAGAAATTTCTACGTTGGTATAGACATGTATTTACTTGATGGCACGTACTGAAAAAAATGTGTGTAGTAAGATATTAACCAGACCTACTTCACTACATTACATTATGATTAAACATAAAATAAATAAGTGATTCAATTAATTCTCAATCTCCCCAGGTTTACCTCTAAGCTTTACATGTGTTTTACACATATGTCTGATCGTACTTTAGGGACACTTTCTTTATCAGCCGAAATAATTCTCTCATATACATTTGTTCAGATCAATAATATGGAATCTTTTCTGACGAAAATGCTTTTTATATTAAGACACCTGTGAGCATGATAATGCGTGAATCACCTCAATCACAATGCATGCATCCAGATTCTAAACACATTACAGATTTTTCAATAATGAGATGCATTTACATTAGTTAATTCCATTTATATAAGATATCCTTTATAATTTCATTGATGAAAGCCTTGGTTTCATAACTGTGTGCAAAACACAAGGAAAAATGTTATTTCAACTTCAGAAAACAGACCTGTTGCATACATGTACCAACAACAAACAGGGGGAAACATATACGTGCGGAATCGATGGTTTCTTTGTCGTCTGACACTATGTGATTGATGAATCTACAGACTCAATTTTTGAAATCAAACATATCCTACTTGACAGCGATTCAAACTGAATTGTAGCTAAAATAGAAGCAACAAAATCTTTATTCATACCAGCACACTTTCTTACCCGGCAAATCATGTGGCCAATTTGAGACGGATTTTACGACTACGCAAATTTCAACAGTGTCATAAAAACAAATAAAGAGATGCCATTAGAAAAAAGAAAATCTTTTGAAGGTTTCTCGGTTGTAATCCGTAGAGATACACTTTGCTAGCTGTGTGAACATTCCTTGGTAAAATAAAACTAAATGACAATATTTACACCAGCAGTTTCACATGTCTTCAATAATGCCATTGTTACTCTCTTATACTTCGCGTTGACTTTATTTTCGTTTTAATGCACTACTAGAGCCAATCGCGAATGAAACATTTTATTTGTGCAAAACTTTTGATGACATCCTTGTTATTGTTTTATAGACTCGTACGTTAAATTGATATATACCTTATCATATTATATTATCACAAACAAATCTGCTTGATCAATATCGTTCGAAAAAGCATGCATTCACAAATATGTCTTTATTATTACCCCAGTAATCAATGAGTTTATGAAGCATTGTAAGATCCTGATCACAAGTCAGAGAACACTCACCTGTTTGTTGTCTATCCGTAACCATGACAAACTCCATAAGTTAGTCTAACATGACCTTGGCATATGTCTCCTTGTTTAGAAAAGTGAGTGTTTGTTGTTGGCCTCTGCATGGCATGAAGGTGATTTATGACAATAATAACATATCCTACTGCTACCCAATACAATTGATACCTGTTCGTAGTTGCTTGTTATATTAAACGATATTTGAACAGATACTGGATATCATCATTTTGATCAAAACTTTGTTGATTCCTGGTGAAAATGTTTTTGAAGATCAAAAATCGACCACTAAACCAAAAGTCCATCGTTATATTAAAAACAACAACCGAGAAACAGAATACCATGTTTTAGGTATGATCGCATGTGTATGAATATCCTATTCGTTCACAGTAACCACTCTTTTAGTGCCACGGCCGGTTGGTAAAAAACAATACCTGTTGAACGTCTTGATCATTTAAATTGTTTGTGAATTTTAAATCCCCGTAAACTGCACAGTACGTTCAAATTCACTCAAATAGTGTCACAGGACAAAATATTCACATTTACATGACGTTTGTCGCCTCCTAGGTTTCAAATATTGCCCCCTAACATCACTAACGAGTATAAGGACAAGGAAATAAATGTATGGTACAGTTTAATTACTTTTATTATCCTTAATCTAAATTGTCTTAAATGATACTAGTCAATTGTATGTCTTTTGTAAAAACCTAATGATTTATATAAAACTATTATCTACTTTCTCATTTTCCACAATATACACTTATGTACTTCTTACATTTGAAATCACCGATTATTTTGTATTGAATTTTGTCGTTGCTGGGTCAAACCATTTGTTATTGCGACACTTCCCCGACCAATTTAAATACCCCATCCCTACCCACTCCCCTATCGTGTTCGCAATTGAAAAGTGAAAGTTTATTAGAGGAAGGAAGGGATTTCCTGTGACTTTGTAAGCATTAGAAAACACAGGATAGAATAAGATGCCATATTCTTTTATTTGATTTCAAATCATACAAAAGATAGTAATCATGCCTTGTTTCCTTAGATGATCAATGGAATATGCATTTTGGTATTTGCAATATCGCAGTGATACCGGCAAACGTAACTTAAGCATATTGATGTAATCATGCATTATATTGTTTGACTTGTCTACTCATTTGTAATGTATACCGCTTTAAAATCAAATTAATGTCAATTTATAGTCTAATTCCTATGCTTCGTTATCTTTATTGGATTAATTGTAAAACATGTGTTGAGTTCTGTTGAAATTATCCACATGCTAATAAACTGAATGAACAATCGTACACAATATCAACATAATCCAAATTTCGGAACATGATTGATTTTGCCCAATAGTTACTAATGATGATAAAGCCGAAATAACTAAATGCAAATTCATTTTAGTACCCACTTATTAATGCAACTCATTGGTAATCTAATATCAGGTTGTGTTTAAAACATGTAATCATTATAAACGATATTATACAAGTTAAAGCATTGAATATCATTGAATATCTTTAACTTATCATCCGATACAAAAGACTAGCTGGACCCAATAAACTGCTCATATGGTTGCTGGATGGGATCCTTGTTGTTCTTCTGATACATCAACATTATGTTCCCAGTAGCAGAATAAATAGAGTTAACCAGTTGTTAGTGAAATATTCAAAATGCTGCTACTGAACAAACAAGAGTGTAAACTACAAAATTAACACGAAAGAATCTACATGACCTGCCGTAATAAATCTTAATTGTGAAATGATAGAGAATGTTCCAACATGTACTTTGCTATTATGTAGTTTTCCCATACCGTTAGTGCGTTACAATAGCTGTTGATAATGCGTTATGCAATATCAAACAAATTAAAAAAAAAAATGAAATAAATAAAAGCAAACTACAGACGTACAATTAATAGCAAGATGTACAATCTGTGCCGCTTTATGATTCATTTCTGATGATACTTGTATATCCTCATCTATTTTATTGTTTTTGATGTATTGGTAACTTCCTCTTTTCACAAATGTCTTATAACTGCAAACACTCTAACACTTCCTGCAAATGTTTCCTTGACATTTCCAGAAATGTTAAAAGTAATATGGATAGGCCTGTACTTGAATATGGGAATGCCATTTGGGTTAACAGTAGTGGTCATTGTAAACAAGAGATAATGTATGCTGCACCTTTTCTATCAAATGTACAAGTAACCGCAATGTTTTTAGGTTAAGTACTACGTATTTTACAAAAACAACATAGATATAATATAACATAATATTAGACATAGTTAATAAAACAATCATTCAGGGAAATGTTTGACAAATATCTATATAATACGAATCATTGTGTACTAATTTCTGTAAACATTTTTGTATTTTAGTTAGCAAGCTTTCTGTACATGTAAACATTTGAATCTGTATTCAGTATATTCTGAAAATATAACTATTTCATTTAAGTATATTAGGACAGAACAATGACAGCATTGATCTCTCAAATTACTCTGGTTTTATTAAACAGATAACTTCTGAAACTGTAAAACTCAGTATTGATGTGTAACAAAAGTTAAGGATTTCATACAACAATTAATAAAAATGTAAGGTTATTCAGATCAAATTTTGCTAGTGTACACGTCTTGATATAAACAGGAATAGATTTTCAAGTTTACACAATTATTGCAAAAACATAAACGTTATATTGCTTGAACATACTGCTTCGCCTTACCAATAACTGTTTTGTCTCCCAAACATGTCACTCTATACGTGACATCTTATTTGTCAAACAAGTTGATCAGTATAACATGTACTAACGGACTATCAACATCAACGTATCAAGTACATTAACTTTTTCACTCTTCCAATGAACACCAATCATGATCAACTGAGGATATAAAAAGTTAAAAAATCATGTAGATGCATATCTATGATGAACTCGGTATTTTGTACACATGTATATATACATTAAATTATCAAATAACTACAATCTTCTACAATAAGTCCAATTTGTTAACGAGTTTTTTTATTATACAACATTGCCATGAGTGAGTTGCAGCGGTCATTCACATATTCTAAAGTATTTTATATATAAGATATTCAATGTTATTATTTATTATATTTAATTGGTTCTCGTGTCTCTTAAAGCATTTTTACCACATGTTGTGGTCAGTGTTATCACTTATCGGATAATTTGGATAGTTTTAGTAAAGCTTATCAGAACTTTACATGTATAATTTGCATAACTGATTTCTAGTTCAAAACACTTCAATGAATTACTGAGGATCTCGTTAGTTATCAATACTGATATAAATTTACTGCTACAATTATCATTTCTTTAGTTGAGGTTCCTCTAAACGTTTATTTTGTTATCAAACGCGTGTGTGATCCCCCTTTTTAATAAAGAAATTTCAAAACTGTGTGACATTCATTACGATTATTCAGAAATCATACTTACTTCACAACAATATATTTAAAAGGTGACCTATTTGATTTTTCATGTGATTTTAAAGCAGCTTTGAGTAAAAACTTATCTTATTGACTCGCACAATAACCTCGTTCCCCCCACCGATAAGTAATAGACGATTGTTTTATATTTCATTTTCTTTTGCATTTGCAGATAACTAATGGTAACATATTAGGACATTTACTAATCTCAATAACCGGAAATTTTATGTTTCATCCGACACAAAATGTCCTTTTAGATTTGTTGATTTTAATTTAATCAATGCATGCTGAGAAGTTGACTTAACTTGTCGTGACTTGTATATGCAAATTTCATATTATCATTTTTCCTAATCGTTTTTTTTTTTTTTTTTTTTATTTCAGTATGTAAGTATCCTGCTGCAGCCTGACTGGAGTAGTAAATATTATCTTTTTTTTTCTTTGTTGTACTACACACCCATTTCGGTTTTTCTCTCGTCCACCTGAGTTTGTTTGACTAACAACACTTTGTTTTCCTGAATTTTTTTCCGGCACTAATGCAGAAGATATCACTAGACGTCACTCTTACTTATGTTGTCATTGTGCTTTAAATATACTTGTTTGCATTAATATTTGATTATTTGGCCCCTCAATCAAAGTTATCGACATCATACCTCACCATATATCGGACAGTATATCACCAATTATGGATGTTCAAGCAAACACGATAGCAGTAAAATACATATCTGATGAAATCTATTGATCAAAGATCAACAATAAAAGATCTGTTGTTACGTTTGAAACATTGGCTATCAATTCCCTCTATAAAAAGTAGGAATATTCACCAGTTGAAATAGGATATATCAGCTTTATTTGATCACTTCACTATAGAACCAATTCACTTCTATTTCTTATCTTACTAACATTCAGTCTTTAGTTTACTAAGTCGCTTATTTATAATATGCATCCTTGTGACGATGAACTGCAGTACATGTCATTTATTTGAAAAAAAAAAAATTAAATCGTTACACAATAAGTAACGCACTATGCGCTACAGTCACTGCAAAGCATGCATATATTATTTACCAGATTGATATGACGATAAAGAAATAAGAAAAACAAGTTTAGGTACGCATAAAGTGACGTGCCGAAAGCATTCGGTCACAATGGCGGCGTGTTTAGATTTTGACATAAATACGGTCGATACAAAATGTCGTAAAACTCGTCAAGGGGTCTAATAAGCTGAGGATGTAGGCAGGTGTAATCTTTATCCAGACATTTTTGTATTTCTCTCAATTCTTTCAATTTTACAAATGTAACGCGGGATTGGAGTTTTATTTGACATACAAGCAAACATTTCCAACTATCGTGCTATCTGGACGGTGGTCCATTCCAATAACAATTTTTCTTTCGTCCGAGAATATGACCCTTTTCCAGTTGTCTAATGTGCATTAATATATGCATATGATTCAGTAGACTTTCACTTGTCAAACAAGACAGATCAAATATCTCTATAATGGTTTAACCTGTTAAAACTAACACAATTCACGTGAAAACATCAAACAAAACTTTAATTAGTATAGATATTGACATTTACATTGGTCCCTTTACTGAGGACTACCAAAAAGTTAAACTTTATCACATATCGAGTAAAATATCACAAATTAATCATATTCAAACAATACAGAGTACAATTATTTTGGAATTGTTTCTTCAAGTGTGTATTGGCAAATTCTTTTTTAAAAACCTGATAGTTCATCACTTAGACATAGCAGTGGAACACAACTTTCAAATTGGTAAAACAAAAAAAATCGCCAAACTTGATATATTTCCCCAAAAATGATAAATTTAGGAGTCAAAATATAATTGGGTCAAACTAAACACAGCTGTCCACTTATTGGTTTTGATATATAGTTAAATACCTATGTGATCTGTAATAATGAAATCACATTCTGTTTCAGAACTCTTATGTCATCAAGATCCTAAACATACCAGATACACACACAGTGCTAAGAAAAAGTATATTTGGTAATATTTTCATGTACATGTAATTCACATTTTGTGAAAAAATTCCAGAATTGAAACAATTGTAACCAAATAAACACAGAACCTGTATTATTAAATTAAAATAAAAAAAAAAACTGCCAACGTGATACCAATCATTTAGGAGAAAGATATATATTTGTACCTGATAATTGCATAGACTTAGATATATATAGCGTTCATGGTATTATGTTTTTCACCCATATGAAAAAATACAATATTGTAACCGATTTTCTGTATGAAATATTACATTAGGGTTATTAATTTTCCTTTTAATAATTTTATCTGACGTTTGTATATTAAATGTTGTTAAAATCATGACTGAATTAGGGTCTGGATTCGTTTTGTTACAACATAATTAGTCCCATTTAGTCAACCATTACGACTTTGGTGGAGAATGAGGGAAAATATATATCAAATGACTGCATTATAACAACAAAAGTTTTCTAGTGTATGTCATAGCACTTCATACCTAAATTACAATTGCATATTTTACATAGGTTATCATTCATGAAAACAACTTTAATTTGAAATGAACGCACCTCGCTATTTTCTCCACTTTTCCTTTTGAAAACAAAGATTCTCAAACTGTTGTTTTGATAAAAAATATTAATAGTTAGGTTGCCTGTGATAACTCTTAATCATTTCTATAATTGCCGCTATGCCCTGGGCTACCGGTTAGAGGTTTAGTATATTGTCTGTATGCACCATTCGCCGATATTTTGACAAGAAGTTTACGTCAATCATAATCCATTTTCAAATAACGCAGCGATGTCACTGACCATACATACGTGATTTATCGAGATGTTCAGTTATTGTGTTTGGACACGATTTTTACCATGCCATATTTCAGCACAAAGTGATGCAATATTGCATGTAATCCGCGGTATCCTGTTTCTTTCGACATAAAGACACGAAAGCTTACCTCGTCCATTTCAGATTAATCAGGTGAATATGCTTACTTTGAAGGCAAAATGAGGTCAGGTGACGCGTGACGTAATAGTCTGACGTCGTCAATAGCAATAGTCTATTTACCTATAATATACAACGACACAGCTCACGTATATATTCATTTATAAACGTTCAAAATCGTTTTAAAGTCAAACTTACATTATTATATGGGTAATTGCCTTAAATAATGGTATATGTCAGCGAATATACAGTGTATATCTTGTCTTATTTACGTTCATGTTCAAAAGGTATGAACCGATCACGGCTTTATGCAGTTACGTGAACGATCTTGTCCAATATGATTCATAGCCTATATCTAAAAAATTATAAGAAAATTGTTACTTTAACTAGATTTGTTCATCATGTGATATTAAGTGATAGTAATCATTGTTTTTAACATAACGTATCAAATCAGAAAACGTTGAACTTGAAGAAAATAACCATTTTTTGTCATATCTTTATTGTTTTGACATGTACAACAGCTTGCTTCACGTGTGCATTCACAAACAAACAATGTGTACCTTTACATATAGATCAAACATTTCATCCTGCATCGCATATGGCCAATCGAAGCACGTACGTCATACAAGTCGAAAGTGCAGTAATCTCAAACTCCTTTAAGTCATTTAACTTATATGTTTTTAATCCTAATGTTTCCTTTCCAATGATTTTTTTAAAAATTTTAGTCCAGGATATCCGCAAAACTCTATTATTTGTGTTACGATTGTTGACACATGTACACATGAATGGAACCGAGTACACGTGTCATGTGTACTTGTGTAAATGTCTGTCACAGAACCATTTTATACTTCCGAAACTGAAGAGTCGAAATAATACTCCATGTTATCTATCAAAACGTTACTTCATAACAATATCAATTAGTTTTAAATAATCATGATTTCAGACATGTTCGTAATTGTATAATTCAAATCTTCGGTGGATGTGGATTTCCCACCAATTTGATTTGATTCAAACAGTTTTATTTCTTCAAATTGTTGTTTGACAACATACAGTCTTTAATCAAATCAGAATATACTACGTTTAATAAAGGGCAAGGATAAAACAAAAGTCTTTAGTTAAATAAATATCTCACTTTCAATTAAAGACATTGAGATAAAATGGGATGATATGAGAGTGTTAATAGTGAAATTTGTCCCTCATGTGTAGAACATAATTTGTGTTAAATCTTAATGTGACTGGCTGGCTTATCAGACAGATAGTTTAATTGCGGTCAAGTGTCAGAATCATGCCGTGAAACATTGGCTGGACATGCTCTCCACCATGGAGACATTAACTGGTCACGGTTTAATTGTAGATCAGTAGAAGACACTTTCCCTATCAGAATTAGATTATAATTGCTTTAGGATAAACTGTAAGATCACAGCAAATAGAGTCAGTCCTGGTGTGGCCGTGGAAGGAGTAACTTGTTAAGCTCGATACTCAGGCCATACATGTTATCATTGTTGTAACTTGTGTTAATACTCAACATTTGTACTTGAGAACGGTTGTTGCTGGTCTTTTGTATAACATAAGGATAGTACAACATAGTGGGGTAACATAAAGGATCATTCTAAGGAGAAGGACTCCGTTATCAAAGATATAACGCTCATTAGAACTGTTCAATATGTCGACGCCTGAAGAAACGGAAACTGCGAAGATGACGGTAGCACAAACAAAGCTGGAAATAAGAAGACTCGAAATTCAAGCAGAGAAAGAGGAAAAAGAACGCCAAATGAACTTAGAGAAAAGAAAAACTGGAAAGAGAAAAGAGAGAAGAGCCGAAAAAAGAAAAGAGCCAAATGAATTTCGAAAGAGAAAAGATAAGAATGGACGCCGAAGAAAAGGAAAGAGAACATCAAAGGAAAGTGAAAGAATTGGAATTAGAGATTGAAAAAGCAAAACTTCAAAAGGAACGGTGTGAGACAAATTCTAACCCTGTGCCGTTTAGACTGAAACAACCTTGTAATCATGCTGAAAGTGAGGATATAGTGACATTCTTATCAGAGTTTACTGCTTTATCAACACAGGCTGGATGGACAGAAGAAGTAAAAATGCTACAGCTGTCCTTGTTAACAAAAGGCCAGAGAGGTAGAAGCACATGGGTCATTTGAAGAACTTTGTAAAGCCCTAATGGACAGGTACGGGAAAAGGCCCTACCAATATTTCAAGCTATTACAGACAGCCCAAAGGGAACCTAAGGAAACATACAGAGGACTTATAGCAAGAATTGAACAATATCTTACTAGATTTGTGGACGCAGTAGAGGATGTCATGGAAAAATTCAAAGAGGAATATTTTCTTAGTGCATTGCCAGTGTCACAAGCACAATGGATACGCCGTAACAAAGGGTCAAGCAGTGTGGTTGAAGCCGCAGAGGATTATATTCTACCTGAACGGAATATAAACAAATCAACGCAAGGTAAAAGTATAAATGGAAAAACTTTTACCTCTGATCGGGACCAGAGAAAGGAGCAATCGACAGCGCAAATGAAAAGTGTGCAGTGTTACAATTGTAACAAGTAAGGGCACTTCGCGAGGAAATGTCCAAAAAACAGAGAAGGTAAACATCTTGCAGGATTTTTAGTGCGACAATGGAGGACTTATCCATGTCCCAGGAGAGGTCAATGGCCGTGATATTAGTTTTGTGAAAGACACTGGGTCAGCGATGACCTTGATTAGGGAAGACCTGGTGGACCCAAGTTGTGTATTGGAGGGTCAGCGGGAGATGTACAGCGACTGGACAGCCGTTTTCGCCAAACTGGCTATCGTTGATATGGACACGCCATATTATCAGGGACATGCTCAGGTCGGATTAGTGCCTGACCTTGTCGCTGAAGCCCTGTTGGGGGTAGACATCATAGAGAGACAATCAAAGGCTGTGAATGTTGTTACGCGTGCACAACATCGTAATAACATTGCTGAAGAAAGGCTAGCTGAGGACAAGGCAAAGGAATGCCATGTAAAAGTTGGAATGGACCCCGACACGGACCAAGTGGATGCCAGTAAGGGAAGTGATGTTGGACAGGCGAACGATGTGGACCTGGACCATGGCGATGGCGTTGGTGAGGACATTGACAACATCAGTGAGACTGTATCCCACAGCAATGGGGATGATACAGTTAACATCACAACAGAGGAACCGCTTGAACTTTCTGCTGTAAATGCTGAAGTGCTTAGTAAGCTTCAGCAGGAAGATCCAACTTTAGCCAACATTCGGAGAAAAGCTGCAAGTTCAGAGGAATCTGTGCAGGAAGATAGGAATGCCCTGTACTGGGAAAATGGGATTCTCCGTAGGAAATGGGAGTCTAGTGATGGAGCCCAACATGGAGTCCAGGTAGTACTACCAGAGGCACTACGTCTCAATATCATTAAATTGGGACATGATAGACCACTTGCGGGACATTTAGGGATAGAAAAGACCAAAGAGCGTGTCGTTAATTCGTTCTATTGGCCAGGAATTTTTAAGGACATACAGGAATACTGTAGTACTTGTAACGTATGTCAAAAGACCGCCAGAAGACGTGGTGACGAGAAAGCTCCATTAGGACAACCACCGATCATTAGTGAGCCATTTTACAAAATATCTATGGATGTTGTTGGGCCACTGTCTCGAACAAAGAAGGGGAACAGGTTTATTCTTACCGTTATGGATGACGCAACAAGGTACCCAGAGGCTTTTGCATTAAAGAATGTGGACGCAGAAACCATAGCTAACACATTGGTGGAACTGTTCAGTAGGGTAGGAGTGCCTCGTGTTATTCTGACAGACCAGGGCACAAATTTCACCTCAAAAATGATACAAGAACTCTACCGTGTGATGGGAATCAAGGGCATAACAACATCGCCATATCACCCACAGGCTAATGGGAAGGTAGAAAGATTTAACGCAACTCTCAAAGCTGTGTTAAAGAAACTCTGCACGTCAAATCAGGAAGCCTGGGACGAGCTGTTGCCATATGCATTGTTTGCATATAGGGAAGTACCCCATGAGGAAACGGGATTCTCACCATTTGAGATGCTATATGGATGGCCGGTCAGAGGACCATTACAGATTTTAGAGCAAGCCATGACAGGTGAAGGAGAGCTTAGAAAATCTGTCATTGACCATGTTGTTCAGATGAGAGAAAAGCTCGCAATGGTTAGAGAAACAGTACAGGAAAACCTGACAATCAAACGGCAAAAGATCAAAGAGTGGTACGACAGGAGCGCCACAAAACGGGAACTTCGACCTGGGGACGAGGTTCTACTATTACTACCATCAGACACATCAAAAATGGTCGCCCAATGGAAAGGACCATATAGGGTCATAAGGAAAGTCAACGACGTCAACTATGAGGTCAATGTTGGAGGACGTCGTAAACGAGTTGTTTATCATATCAACCTACTACGGAAGTACAATAGAGCTGTCCAAAACGTCATGTTTGTCGAAAAGGTTGACATCGCCGATTCTGATTTTGACGGTTCTAATTCAACATTGGAGGTAACACTGGATGTTACACTTGGCAAAATGTTAGATAAGTCACAGCGCCAAGAAATCCGTCAGCTTTGTCAAGAATACAGTGATGTCATAAATCCTAATCCAGGAAAAACATTGTTAGTTACGCACAGCCTGAGGACAACGTGTGAGAAACCAATCCGACAACAGCCATACAGAATTCCTCAAGCCAAAAAACAAGAGGTGAAGAAAATGTTGGATGAAATGATAGAGCGTGGTTATATAACACCTTCCTCAAGTCCATACTCATCTCCAATAGTTTTGGTGGAAAAGAAGGATACTACAACTCGGCTATGTGTGGATTACAGGAAACTCAACGACGTAACTGTATGTGACGGGTACCCAATACCCAGGGTGGACGAGATATTTGAAAAGCTAGGCAAAGCTCAATACCTCAGCACTATGGACCTAGCAAAGGGATACTGGCAGATACCTCTGTCTCCAGATTCACAGGAAAAGTCAGCTTTCGTAACTGAATTTGGACACTTCCAATTCAAGGTAATGCCTTTTGGTATGAAAACAGCGCCTGCTACATTTGCAAGAACGATGGACAGACTGTTAGCAGGAGTAGAACATGTGTTCGCTTACTTTGATGATATAGTGGTATACAGCGACACATGGAAGGAACACCTTGAACATATCAAGACTGTATTGGACAAACTTCGGGAAAGTGGATTAACAGTAAAGCCATCAAAATGTCAATTTGGTGAAGAGGAACTTTACTGTCTGGGACACATTGTCGGGAAAGGAAAGCTTAAACCAGATAGTCGGAAGGTTCAAGCCATGGTTGACTTCCCCCCCCCCAAACCAAAAAAGGGATTAGGTCATTTCTAGGTATGACTGGTTATTATCGATTATCGGCGTTTCATTCCGGATTATACCAAGATATCGGCTCCATTGACCAACATGCTAAGGAAAGACAAACCAAGGCAACCCAAATGGATGGATGACACTGTAAATGCATTCAACCAACTAAAGGACGAGATGACCAAGGCACCGGTACTAGCAAATCCAGATTTTAAAGAGCCCTTCGTCATTCAGACTGATGCCAGCAACGTGGCTATTGGAGCGGTCTTAAGTCAGAATATCAACGATAAGGAACACCCTATTGCGTACATCAGCAGAAAGTTACTGCCGCGGGAACAAAATTACTCTACAGTGGACAAGGAATGTTTAGCTATCGTTTGGAGTGTTCGTTTTCCTATTATATTAGTGGTGTTCACTTTACCATTTTGACTGACCACAATCCACTTAAATGGCTTGATAGGACCAAGCAAAAGAATCAGAGACTGTTAAGATGGGCACTGGCATTACAACAGTTTCATTATATAATCAGATATCGACGGGGCCAGGAAAATGCCAATGCGGACGGACTGTCCAGAATTGAATGAATAGTGTATATATTTTGAAAAAAAAGGAGACGAACACTGACTCTGGATGTATCATCAATTGTGAACATGTGATAAGGTTGTGATGTGTATACCTTAAGAACAAACAGTGACAGTCTAACAGAAGTACCTTATCCAAGGAAGTTAACAGTATATTGTAGAATTTAGAATTAACTGTTGTTCAAGTAAACTTACCAGTGTTTGTGTACATACTAAATATTATCTCAGCCTGAGTATCATGAGCAGTTTGCTATCTCTGAACTTTTAGACCGTAAAAGTTTTCTTAGGCAGGGGGATGTTAATAGTGAAATTTGTCACTCAAGTGTAGAACATAATTTGTGTTAAATCTTAATGTGACTGGCTGGCTTATCAGACAGATAGTTTAATTGCGGTCACCTTAGTGTCAGAATCATGCCGTGAAACATTGGCTGGACATGCTCTCCACCATGGAGACATTAACTGGTCACGGTTTAATTGTAGATCAGTAGAAGACACTTTCCCTATCAGAATTAGATTATAATTGCTTTAGGATAAACTGTAAGATCACAGCAAATAGAGTCAGTCCCGGTGTGGCCGTGGAAGGAGTAACTTGTTAAGCTCGATACTCAAGCCATACATGTTATCATTGTTGTAACTTGTGTTAATACTCAACTACAAAATTAACACGTAAGAATCTACATGACCAGCCATAATAAATCTCAATTGTGAAATGATAGAGAATGTTTCAACATGTACTTTGCTATTATGTAGTTTTCCCATACCGTTAGTGCGTTACAATAGCTGTGGATAATGCGTTATGAAATATCAAACCTATTAAAAAAATGAAATAAATAAAAGCAAACTACAGACGTACAATTAATAGCAAGATGTACAATCTGTGCCGCTTTATGATTCATTTCTGATGATACCTGTATATCCTCATCTATTTTATTACTTTTTGATGTATTGGTAACTTCCTCTTTTCATAAATGTCTTATAACTGCAAACACCCTAACACTTCCTGCAAATGTTTCCTTGACATTTCCAGAAATGTTAAAAGTAATATGGATTGGCCTGTACTTGAATATGGGAATGCCATTTGGGTTAACAGTAGTGGTCATTGTAAACAAGAGATAATGTATGCTGCACCTTTTCTATCAAATGTACAAGTAGCCGCAATGTTTTTAGGATAAGTACTACGTATTTTGCAAAAACAGCATAGATATAATATAACATGATATTAGACATAGTTAATAAAACAACCATTTAGGGAAATGTTTGACAAATATATATTACTAATCCTTGTGTACTAAGTTCTGTAAACATTTTTGTATTTTGGTTAGCAAGCTTTCTGTACATGTAAACATTTGAATCTGTATTCAGTATATTCTGCAAATATAACTATTTTATTTAAGTTTATTAAGACAGAACAATGACAGCATTTATCTCTCAAATTACTCTAGTTTTATTAAACAGATAACTTCTGAAACTGTAAAACTCAGTATCGATATGTAACAAAAGTGATTTCATATAACAATTAATAAAAATGTAAGGTTATTTAGATCAAATTTCGCTAATGTACACGTCTTGATATAAACAGGAATAGATTTTCAAGTTTACACAATTATTGCAAATACTGCTTCGCCTTACCAACAACTCTTTTGTCTCCCAAACATGTCACTCTATACGTGACATCTTATTTGTCAAACAAGTTGATCAGTATAACATTGGCTAACGGATTATCAACATCAACGTATCAAGTACATTAACTTTTTCACTCTTCCAATGAACATCAATCATGATCAACTGAGGATATAAAAAGTTAACAAATCATGTAGATACATATCTATGATGAACTCGGTATTTTGTACACATGTATATATACATTAAATTATCAAATAACTACAATTTTCTACAATAAGTCCAATTTGTTAACGAGTTTTTTTATTATACAACATTGCCATGAGTGAGTTGCAGCGGTCATTCACATATTCTAAAGTATTTTATATATAACATGTTCAATGTTATTATTTATTATATTTAATTGGTTCTCGTGTCTCTTAAAGCATTTTTACCACATGTTGTGGTCAGTGTTATCACTTATCAGATAATTTGGATAGTTTTAGTTAAGCTTATCAGAACTTTACATGTATAATTTGCATAACTGATTTCTAGTTCAAAACACTTCAATGAATTACTGAGGATCTCGTTAGTTATCAATACTGATATAAATTTACTGCTACAGTTATCATTTCTTTAGTTGAGGTTCCTCTAAACGTTTATTTTGTTATCAAACACGTGTGTGATCCTCCTTTTTAATAAAGAAATTTCAAAACTGTGTGCGCTCATTACGATTATTCAGAAATCATACTTACTTCACAACAATATATTTAAAAGGTGACCTATTTGATTTTTCATGTGATTTTAAAGTAGCTTTGAGTAAAAACTTATCTTATTGACTCGCACAATAACCTCGTTCCCCCCACCGATAAGTAATAGACGATTGTTTTATATTTCATTTTCTTTTGCATTTGCAGATAACTAATGGTAACATATTAGGACATTCACTAATCTCAATAACCTGAAATTTTGTGTTTCATCCGACACAAAATGTCCTTTTAGATTTGTTGATTTTAATTTAATCAATGCATGCTGAGAAGTTGACTTAACTTGTCGTGACTTGTATATGCAAATTTCATATTATCATTTTTCCTAATCGTTTTTTCTTTTTTTATTTCAGTTTGTAAGTATCCTGCTGCAGCCTGACTGGAGTAGTAAATATTATCTTTTTTTCTTTGTTGTACTACACACCTATTTCGGTTTTTCTCTCGTCCACCTGAGTTTGTTTGACTAACAACACTTTATGTTTTCCTGAATTTTTTTCGGCACTAATGCAGAAGATATCACTAGACGTCACTCTTACTTATGTTGTCATTGTGCTTTAAATATACTTGTTTGCATTAATATTTGATTACTTGGCCCCTCAATCAAAGTTATCGACATCATACCTCACCATATATCGGACAGTATATCACCAATTATGGATGTTCAAGCAAACACGATAGCAGTGAAATACATATCTGGTAAAATCTATTGATCAAAGATCAACAATGAAAGATCTGTTGTTACGTTTGAAACATTAGCTATCAATTCCCTCTATAAAAATAGGAATATTCACCAGTTGAAGTAAGATATATCAGCTTTATTTGATCACTTCACTATAGAACCAATTCACTTCTATTTCTTATCTTACTAACATTCAGTCTTTAGTTTACTAAGTCGCTTATTTATAATATGCATCCTTGTGACGATGAACTGCAGTACATGTCATTTATTTGAAAAAAAAATTAAATCGTTACACAATAAGTAACGCACTATGCGCTACAGTCACTGCAAAGCATGCATTATTTACCAGATTGATATGACGATAAAGAAATAAGAAAAACAAGTGTAGGTACGCATAAAGTGAAGTGCCGAAAGCATTCGGTCACAATGGCGGCGTGTTTAGATTTTGACATAAATACGGACGATACAAAATGTCGTAAAACTCGTCAAGGGGTCTCATAAGCTGAGGATGTAGGCAGGTGTAATCTTTATCCAGACATTTTTGTATTTCTCTCAATTATTTCAATTTTACAAATGTAACGCGGGATTGGAGTTTTATTTGACATACGAGCAAACATTTCCAACAATCGTGCTATCTGGACGGTGGTCCATTCCAATAATAATTTTTCTTTCGTCCAAGAATATGACCCTTTCCCAGTTGTCTAATGTGCATTAATATATGCATATGATTCAGTAGACTTTCCTTGTAAGACAGATCAAATATCTCTATAATGGTTTAACCTGTTAAAACTAACACAATTCACGTGAAAACATCAAACAAAACTTTAATTAATTAGTATAGATATTGACATTTACATTGGTCCCTTTACTGAGGACTACCAAAAAGTTAGACTTTATCACATATCGAGTAAAATATCACAAATTACTCATATTCAAACAATACAGAGTACAATTATTTTGGAATTGTTTCTTCAAGTGTGTATTGTCAAATTCTTTAAAAAAAAACCGGATTGTTCATTACTTAGTCATAGCAGTGGAACACAACTTTCAAATTGGTGACACAAAAAAATCGCCAAACTTGATATATTTCCCCGAATGATAAATTTAGGAGTTAAATATAAATGGGTGAAAAAACCATGTATTGGTTTGATATAGTTAAATGCCTATTTGATCTGTAATAATGAAATCACATTCTGTTTCAGAACTCTTATTTCATCAAGATCTTATACATACCAGGTAGTTTAAGAAAACGTATACTTGGTAATATTGTCATGTACATGTAATTCACATTTTGTGTAAAAAAATCCAGAATTGAAATCATTTTAACCAAATAAACTAAGCATGAACACAGAACCTGTATTATTAAATCAAAATAAAAACTGCCAACTTGATACCAATCATTAAGGGAAAAAAAGATGTACTTGTACTTGATAATTGCATAGACTTAGATATATATAGCGTTCATGGTATTATGGTTTTACTAAAAGTATACAATAGAGTAACAGATTTTCTGTATGAAACATTATATTAGTGTTATTAATTTTCCTTTTATTAATTTCATTTAACTTTAGTATATTAAATGTTGTTAAAATCATTACTGAATTAGGGTCTGGATTCGTTTTGTTACTACATAATTAGTCCCATTAAGTCAACCATTACGACTTTGGTGGAGAATAATATCAAATTACTGCATTCCAACAGCAAAAGTTTTCTAGTATATGTCATAGCACTTCATACCTAAATTAAAGTTGCATATTTAACATGGGCATTCATTCATTACAATAACTTTAATTTGAAGAGAACGCATCTCACTATTTTCTCCACATTTCAGTTTGAAAGTAGAGATGGTGCTTCTCTAAAACTCTTTTAATCATTTCTGTTATGGCCCCAATTCCCCGGGCAACTTGTTAGAGGTTTAGTATATTGTCTGTACACACCATTCGCCGATATTTTAACAGGGAGGTTACGTAAAACATGATTCATTTTCAAATTATGTAGCGATGTCACTGACCATACATAGGTGATTTATCGAGAGGTTAACTCCGTTTTCTCGAGCTTGGGAAACAATGGTCGCATTCTTTTGTTCATGAATTTATTCTAGTTTTGAATTGAAAAATACCATCGATAGTTCGCACACTTGTTTTTCCTTCTTTCAGTAGGAAATTAATGGGATAGCTCTCATGCATCCAGTTATTGTTTGGCCACGATTTTAACCATGCCATATTTTAGCCTGAAGTGATGCAATAATGCATATAATCTGATGTATCCTGTTTCTTTCGACAAAAAAGACCACGAAAGCTGACCCCGTCCATTTTAGATTAGTCAGGTGAACATGCTTACTTTGGATGCAAAACGAGATCAGGTGACGCGTGATGTGATAGTCTGACTTTGTCAATAGCAATACTCTATTGACCTATAATATACAATTACACACTACACGTATATATTCATTTATGAACGTTCAACATCGTTTTAAAGTGAAACTTACATTAACATATGGATTATTGGCGAATATAAAGTATATTTGTTTTCATTTTTACGTTCATGTTCTAAAGGTATGAACCGATCACGGCTTTATACAGTTACATGAACGATCTTGTCCAATATGATTCAAAGCCTATATCTAAAATAATTATAAGAATACTTTTATTTTTAACTAGATTTGTTCATCATGTGATATTGAGTGATAGTAGAAGTGATAGAAATGCATTCATTGTTTGAAACATAACGTACATTTTGGGTTGCGGCATTCCACTTATTATACATTCATTACCAACACCTCAGAATCAAACTGATGATCAATGTACAAAATCAGAAAACCTTGAAGAAAATAACTAATTTTTGTCATATCTGTATTGTTTTGACATATACAACAGTTTGCCTTACTTGTGCACTCACAACCACACAACGTGTACCTTTACATATAGAACAACCATTTCATCCTACATCGCATACCGAATATGGCCAATCGAAGCACGTACGTCGTAAAAGACGAAAGTACAATAATCTCAAACTCCTTTAAGTAATATAACTTATATGCTTTTAATCCTAATGTTTCCTTTCGAATTAATTTCTTTTGATTTTTAGTCCAGGATATCCGCAAAACTATATTGTTTGTGTTACAATTGTGGACACATGTACACATGAATGAAACCGAGTTCACGTGTCATGTGTGCTTGTGTAAATGTCTGTCACAGAACTATTTTATACTTCCGAAACTGAAGAGTCAAAATCGTCAAAAAGAGAAACAATCTTAAACACATTGATAATCATATTCCATGTTATATATCTAAACGTTACTTCATAATAATTACAATAAGTTTTGATACAAGGTTATCGTAATCGGAGATGTTCGTA
Organism: Ylistrum balloti; assembly: GCF_031769215.1. Classification (NCBI taxonomy): domain Eukaryota; kingdom Metazoa; phylum Mollusca; class Bivalvia; order Pectinida; family Pectinidae; genus Ylistrum; species Ylistrum balloti. The sequence continues at coordinate 61,591 of NW_026782547.1, forward strand.
ATTGTATAATTGAATATCTTCGATTCGCGAACCTCCGATGTGGATTTTTTAAAAATCTGGTTTGTTCAAATTTTTGTTTAACAATAAACACTATTTAATCAAATCAGAATATATTACGTTTAATAAAGGGCATTGGGGATGAAACGGGATAATGTTAGAAGTCTTTAGTTAAATAAATATCTCAATTTCAATCAAAGGCATCGAGATAAAATGGGGTCTTATGAGAGGTGTCTGCCTTCACATACTAGACACGGCCGGTCGAAGTCATACATTGGCGTCACATGTACCACATGCCGCATACCACGATAAGTTTCTCACTTATGCATAACGTGTTCATTCGACAGCCTAAAACAGCGTACTTGACGTATTTGAGCTGCGTCATTTGGGTCATGTGGGTGATAATACTACTGATAATAAGATGAAACAGAAGTTAATTAAAACTAAAATAGTTGCCGAAATCCTTTAAGCGTCTTTCAACTACAATAAATGCAGATAAAAAGGGCATGTTTTGATATGATTATCAGTGATTCATCACAGTTTATCTTTCGCTTTTAAAACAAAAACTCTAACGGCTCCCATCCGTTCACAATATAATGGCTGTTTATGTTCGAGATGTGAGCTTGAGCTATTGAAATAGATATATCCTTACGTTTGGAATTACTTTTATTTCGTTTACAAAAGATACACTTAAGAATTTCATTCATGACAACATCAACATCACCACTATGTGTAATACACAAAAAAGGGACACGTTTTTGATACAACGTATCCGTCGTGTCCGCTAATCGATGGTAGTAACAAAGCCTTTTTTCGTGACAGAAAGGGAAAGTTGGTCAACTGAATTCAGACACGTCATCTCTACCAATTCTTCACCAACATGTCATTTATGGAAGATATTGCCAAATGTTTATTCCAATTTCGATGAGAACACATGGCATCTACGTTACTTTGTTGATTTCCTCTTTGAATTCCCACCGACTTATCCCCAAGATAACACTTAGGATACTAATTTGTTCCCTCATTGGATACGTATTTTTCTTGAAGTTGGCACTATATTGTAAATGCCACAACAACATGCAATGAAGACATATCCTAAGTGTGTATGGATATAAGGCTGATTGCAAACGTTATCATGTTTTAGATCGGTAATCATGATAACTATTTATGCCATTCTTAAATACTATCACTGCGGTTTCTGGATTTCACATTATGTCTGATATTTTGTAAGGTCCGATTGTTCAAAATAGAACTATTGCCCACTTTTGGTGACATTGGGTAGGTAAATATTTTATCATTCAACGAGCACTGTCGCAAAAAACGGTTTTCTGATTCAACAAAATGACCACCATATCTTGGTATCTGATTGGTTGATATTTTCGTATTATCCGCAAGGGAATTTTGTTATTAGGTGAAATTCGGCTTTATTTAAGCTATCATTAGTTACGACGGCGGTGATAGACAGGGGAGGTGGATTGTAAATATTTTACAATTATATACAATTTGTATGTAACACATATATCTTAACGGCATATTTTCTGAACCGATGGCTATATAATTACAGATATTTGACATAAGCGTTATACTATTCAATATAAGTGTGTATGGCATGGTCGCATTTTAAAAATCAATCCCATATTCACGCCGGCTTTGAGATTGATCAGTTTAACATTCTAGTAGATGATCTAATTTGACATCATTTGGAAAGATTCGTTCACATTATTTACTTCACTCATTACTTCTTTTTTTCGGAATCAATGTAGTTTATTTATAAGGCTCTACCGTATTACATTCAATTTTTTATATGAAAATATGCTATTCAAGGGTGCATTTTTATACAATCCTCTAAAATCCAGATAACACACTGACTGTGGGTGACAAAATGTTTTGTAGAGTTGTGAAGTTTCTTTAATTACCATCAATCACCATCTACTCATTTAATAAAATTACATTTATAATGTTTTAACTTAATTTAGTAGAACTATACTAAATGCAGTTGTTGGAAATAACGACCAATATTATGCGTCTATGATATGTTTATCCTTGTAGTGGCTTCGATTAAATACATTGAAGATCTTTCATTATGTAATCATATTTGAGTTGCTTTAAAACTTTAAACCGGTGAATTATAACTACATTAATAATGTCGGGGAATCAGCTTCTACCAGAGATGTAATAACGAAAAATGCACTGCAGTCATATTATCGATATTATTACTATTTGATGCTTTCTACCAAATATTACCAATTACCAAGTATTTTGCTTCTTTCTTTTTATTTGATTTCTTTTTCCGTTTCTTCACTGATTGCATATCTGAACAAAATATTTTCAATCAAACAATAGGTAAATAAGACGTTAAGAAATTTTTATTTACTAGAATGGATCCAATTACATAAGTACTTCAATACCTTAGCGTAAATGTGGACATGTTTCTTTTTCACAATTTTTCACAATTTCGAGAATGGGATCAAATATTGAAAATGCAAAACATAACTAACAGAGATACCCAGGTTTGTTTAAGGCTTTTCGTTAGGTAAAACCTAAAAAAGAACCATTAATACAAAATACATTTACAGCAGTTAGCAGTATACTTGAATTTTGAATATATACTAGAAATATTCAAGATACTTGTATTTGTAACAACACACAGAACTTTTGATTAGAGATGGTACTGTAATTAACAGAAATACTATTCATTTTTATTTGGGTTCATTATAAATTTCATTTCATAATACGTCTTCTGATATTATATTGCCTGTATTAGTATAAAAAACTACAAATGTTTACACTACTTTTGTATAAATATATCTGCATGTTTATTTTTTGCCTAGTTATATTATATTTCTAAGTTTATCAGTACAGGTAAGAGCCATAAATTGTAATCAGTTTACAATGAGGATATAAAGTAATCGTATGGATGATATCATTTCTGGTGAAAAACTGATCTTACTATGCTAAATGATATTACATCAGGAGGCCGGGTCATAATCTCTATTTTTGCTGTATCTATAGATTTACAAATAACTGCATATGTGATATAAGTATGCTCCATACACCATAACGACATTCTGTTGAGGAAAAATAACAATGATAAAGTTTATCAGCAACCGAGTATTATGAAATATATCATTTCATTCATTAACGAGAAGAAATCATGACGTGGACATGGGATATAATATAATATCTTTAAGTGTACCTATTAATATCTTATATCACTTGTAGTTAAATGTCAATGCCGTCACATTGTGTAAGTTCCTAAAACGCGACTATCAACTCACTTAACATAACTACAACACTATGTATTGAAAACATAATGCCTCATGTATGTAATGATATTCGTATATTGTCTGTTCTTTAGTACGATTTGCTTGGAAAATGATAATGGTTTAATCAGTTATAAACCAACACGTAATATAAAGTTCATCGTACGAATGGCCTATATAGTATATTACTTGCCTATTCATATCAAGTTTGCTGACCAACTTCAAATATTTGGTATGATACGAACCTATATTTCGGCGACCAATTACAATATTTGATTGATAAAAAATGTCTAGATATGCAATATATATCAAAACCGATTTACGGGAGGCCCTTATTGCGTCAGGACGTGTTTCATGTAAACAATGCACTGCAAGTAAAGTGATATATAAATGTGATATATACAGGCTGTCATAATTAACCAGATTATTTTCATTAATCTAGTTTGTGCTTACTGTTTTGATGCTGTGATAAGGGAAGGGTTCTTAAAAAGGTACAAACATGTTCAGAAATGTGCAGCTTCTACGGAAGATATATTCAATCAACTAGATATCGACTTGCATTGCATTAATGTATAAAATAGTTTTACTTATTTAAACCACACCCAAGCTTTATAACTTAAGCCATGCTATGATTTATTTCCGCACTGCAATAATGTGTTTTCACTGATTCGATTTCAATAATTTTGTTGGATCAGACGGAATAAGAATTTGAAATACTTGTTCTTCAAATAAAGATTAACAAAATATTGTGCTGCAATACACATATTAGTCAATATTCATTTGTGAACGAAAATTCAATAAATAATTGCCTGATCTTAATGTGTACGAATTTGCATATCTTAATAGAAAAAATAATTGATTGCTACCTATAACTTAATGATGTTTATATCTACGATTTTTTTCTGAACTCAATGCTTCCAAAACAACAACTTCGATAATGAAAAGAGCCACTTTGCATTGTTATTTCAACTTCAGCAGGTAGCAAAGATTATGCATCACTACTGAGTTCAAAGTATTAAAAGTTTAGTGAGAAGAAATTATTCCGACGTTCTGTCGACCTTTATATATCGGCTTGGAGTTGATGAACGTCAGAACTCCTCCCTATCAAAACAAAAAAGGGAAATAAGCGGCAATTTTGGAACGAAATTGTTATTTTCATATTGATGTCCCTTGCGTTTTATTTCCCGACTACTTGCTCAATATATACAATTATCATTAATAAAAATAACTCTTCTCTATTAATTTAACATATGCATACCTTGTTATCAATTGTGATGACGGCGAGGGGATTTCGCTCGAATGTATGATTTACTCATCAATAAATACTTATCAATCTTGAAAGTTAATCCATTTACAATTCTTAATGTATACCGTTAAACACTCTAATGTTAGATAGTGCATAATCGTCGAAGCAGCAACCTCATCTTTTACCACAAACACATTACATAAAGTTGATGTCTTGTAAAAAATAACTTCAGTTCACAATTTTTGAAAAAAAAAACCCGCCTATTTCCATTCCCTGTTAAACGAAATATTTTCTGTTTACGAGTTGACCAATAACTGGATGCTATCATTAATTTTGAATTTCATATATGATATTTCCGCTGTTAGAAATGTCTACGTTGGTTTAGATATGTATTTACTTGATGGCACGTACTGAAAAAAATGTGTGTAGTAAGATATTAACCAGACCTACTTCACTACATTACATTATGATTAAACATAAAATAAATAAGTGATTCAATTAATTCTCAATCTCCCCAGGTTTACCTCTAAGCTTTACATGTGTTTTACACATATGTCTGATCGTACTTTAGGGACACTTTCTTTATCAGCCGAAATAATTCTCTCATATACATTTGTTCAGATCAATAATATGGAATCTTTTCTGACGAAAATGCTTTTTATATTAAGACACCTGTGAGCATGATAATGCGTGAATCACCTCAATCACAATGCATGCATCCAGATTCTAAACACATTACAGATTTTTCAATAATGAGATGCATTTACATTAGTTAATTCCATTTATATAAGATATCCTTTATAATTTCATTGATGAAAGCCTTGGTTTCATAACTGTGTGCAAAACACAAGGAAAAATGTTATTTTCAACTTCAGAAAACAGACCTGTTGCATACATGTACCAACAACAAACAGGGGGAAACATATACGTGCGGAATCGATGGTTTCTTTGTCGTCTGACACTATGTGATTGATGAATCTACAGACTCAATTTTTGAAATCAAACATATCCTACTTGACAGCGATTCAAACTGAATTGTAGCTAAAATAGAAGCAACAAAATCTTTATTCATACCAGCACACTTTCTTACCCGGCAAATCATGTGGCCAATTTGAGACGGATTTTACGACTACGCAAATTTCAACAGTGTCATAAAAACAAATAAAGAGATGCCATTAGAAAAAAGAAAATCTTTTGAAGGTTTCTCGGTTGTAATCCGTAGAGATACACTTTGCTAGCTGTGTGAACATTCCTTGGTAAAATAAAACTAAATGACAATATTTACACCAGCAGTTTCACATGTCTTCAATAATGCCATTGTTACTCTCTTATACTTCGCGTTGACTTTATTTTCGTTTTAATGCACTACTAGAGCCAATCGCGAATGAAACATTTTATTTGTGCAAAACTTTTGATGACATCCTTGTTATTGTTTTATAGACTCGTACGTTAAATTGATATATACCTTATCATATTATATTATCACAAACAAATCTGCTTGATCAATATCGTTCGAAAAAGCATGCATTCACAAATATGTCTTTATTATTACCCCAGTAATCAATGAGTTTATGAAGCATTGTAAGATCCTGATCACAAGTCAGAGAACACTCATCTGTTTGTTGTCTATCCGTAACCATGACAAACTCCATAAGTTAGTCTAACATGACCTTGGCATATGTCTCCTTGTTTAGAAAAGTGAGTGTTTGTTGTTGGCCTCTGCATGGCATGAAGGTGATTTATGACAATAATAACATATCCTACTGCTACCCAATACAATTGATACCTGTTCGTAGTTGCTTGTTATATTAAGCGTTATTTGAACAGATACTGGATATCATCATTTTGATCAAAACTTTGTTGATTCCTGGTGAAAATGTTTTTGAAGATCAAAAATCGACCACTAAACCAAAAGTCCATCGTTATATTAAAAACAACAACCGAGAAACAGAATATCATGTTTTAGGTATGATCGCATGTGTATGAATATCCTATTCGTTCACAGTAACCACTCTTTTAGTGCCACGGCCGGTTGGTAAAAAAACAATACGTGTTGAACGTCTTGATCATTTAAATTGTTTGTGAATTTTAAATCCCCGTAAACTGCACAGTACGTTCAAATTCACTCAAATAGTGTCACAGGACAAAATATTCACATTTACATGACGTTTGTCGCCTCCTAGGTTTCAAATATTGCCCCCTAACATCACTAACGAGTATAAGGACAAGGAAATAAATGTATGGTACAGTTTAATTACTTTTATTATCCTTAATCTAAATTGTCTTAAATGATACTAGTCAATTGTATGTCTTTTGTAAAAACCTAATGATTTATATAAAACTATTATCTACTTTCTCATTTTCCACAATATACACTTATGTACTTCTTACATTTGAAATCACCGATTATTTTGTATTGAATTTTGTCGCTGCTGGGTCAAAAGATTTGTTATTGCGACACTTCCCCGACCAATTTAAATATATCATCCCTACCCACTCCCCTATCGTGTTCGCAATTGAACAGTGAAAGTTTATTAGAGGAAGGAAGGGATTTCCTGTGACTTTGTAAGCATTAGAAAACACAGGATAGAATAAGATGCCATATTCTTTTATTTGATTTCAAATCATACAAAAGATAGTAATCATGCCTTGTTTCCTTAGATGATCAATGGAATATGCATTTTGGTATTTGCAATATCGCAGTGATACCGGCAAACGTAACTTAAGCATATTGATGTAATCATGCATTATATTGTTTGACTTGTCTACTCATTTGTAATGTATACCGCTTTAAAATCAAATTAATGTCAATTTATAGTCTAATTCCTATGCTTCGTTATCTTTATTGGATTAATTGTAAAACATGTGTTGAGTTCTGTTGAAATTATCCACATGCTAATAAACTGAATGAACAATCGTACACAATATCAACATAATCCAAATTTCGGAACATGATTGATTTTGCCCAATAGTTACTAATGATGATAAAGCCGAAATAACTAAATGCAAATTCATGGTAGTACCCACTTATTAATGCAACTCATTGGTAATCTAATATCAGGTTGTGTTTAAAACATGTAATCATTATAAACGATATTATACAAGTTAAAGCATTGAATATCATTGAATATCTTTAACTTATCATCCGATACAAAAGACTAGCTGGACCCAATAAACTGCTCATATGGTTGCTGGATGGGATCCTTGTTGTTCTTCTGATACATCAACATTATGTTCCCAGTAGCAGAATAAATAGAGTTAACCAGTTGTTAGTGAAATATTCAAAATGCTGCTACTGAACAAACAAGAGTGTAAACTACAAAATTAACACGAAAGAATCTACATGACCTGTCACCACAAATCTTAACTGTGAAATGATAGAGAATGTTCCGACATGTACTTTGCTATTATGTAGTTTTCCCATACCGTTAGTGCGTTACAATAGCTGTTGATAATGCGTTATGCAATATCAAACAGATTAAAAAAAAAAAATGAAATAAATAAAAGCAAACTACAGACGTACAATTAATAGCAAGATGTACAATCTGTGCCGCTTTATGATTCATTTCTGATGATACCTGTATATCCTCATCTATTTTATTGTTTTTGATGTATTGGTAACTTCCTCTTTTCACAAATGTCTTATAACTGCAAACACTCTAACACTTCCTGCAAATGTTTCCTTGACATTTCCAGAAATGTTAAAAGTAATATGGATAGGCCTGTACTTGAATATGGGAATGCCATTTGGGTTAACAGTAGTGGTCATTGTAAACAAGAGATAATGTATGCTGCACCTTTTCTATCAAATGTACAAGTAACCGCAATGTTTTTAGGTTAAGTACTACGTATTTTACAAAAACAACATAGATATAATATAACATAATATTAGACATAGTTAATAAAAGAATCATTCAGGGAAATGTTTGACAAATATCTATATAATACGAATCATTGTGTACTAATTTCTGTAAACATTTTTGTATTTTAGTTAGCAAGCTTTCTGTACATGTAAACATTTGAATCTGTATTCAGTATATTCTGAAAATATAACTATTTTATTTAAGTTTATTAAGACAGAACAATGGCAGCATTGATCTCTCAAGTTACTCTAGTTTTATTAAACAGATTCTGAAACTGTAAAACTCAGTATCGATGTGTAACAAAATTTAAGGATTTCATATAACAATTAATAAAAATGTAAGGTTATTCACATTCAAATTTTGCTAGTGTACACGTCTTTATATAAACAGGAATAGATTTTCAAGTTTACACAATTATTGCAAAAACATAAACGTTATATTGCTTGAACATACTGCTTCGCCTTACCAATAACTGTTTTGTCTCCCAAACATGTCACTCTATACGTGACATCTTATTTGTCAAACAAGTTGATCAGTATAACATTGACTAACGGACTATCAACATCAACGTATCAAGTACATTAACTTTTTCACTCTTCCAATGAACACCAATCATGATCAACTGAGGATATAGAAAGTTAAAAAATCATGTAGATGCATATCTATGATGAACTCGGTATTTTGTACACATGTATATATACATTAAAGTATCAAATAACTACAATCTTCTACAATAAGTCCAATTTGTTAACGAGTTTTTGTATTATACAACATTGCCATGAGTGAGTTGCAGCGGTCATTCACATATTCTAAAGTATTTTATATATAAGATATTCAATGTTATTATCTATTATATTTAATTGATTCTCGTGTCTCTTAAAGCATTTTTACCACATGTTGTGGTCAGTGTTATCACTTATCGGATAATTTGGATAGTTTTAGTAAAGCTTATGAGAACTTAACATGTATAATTTGCATAACTGTTTTCTAGTTCAAAACACTTCAATGAATTACTGAGGATCTCGTTAGTTATCAATACTGATATAAATTTACTGCTACAATTATCATTTCTTTAGTTGAGGTTCCTCTAAACGTTTATTTTGTTATCAAACGCGTGTGTGATCCCCCTTTTTAATAAAGAAATTTCAAAACTGTGTGACATTCATTACGATTATTCAGAAATCATACTTACTTCACAACAATATATTTAAAAGGTGACCTATTTGATTTTTCATGTGATTTTAAAGCAGCTTTGAGTAAAAACTTATCTTATTGACTCGCACAATAACCTCGTTCCCCCCACCGATAAGTAATAGACGATTGTTTTATATTTCATTTTCTTTTGCATTTGCAGATAACTAATGGTAACATATTAGGACATTTACTAATCTCAATAACCGGAAATTTTATGTTTCATCCGACACAAAATGTCCTTTTAGATTTGTTGATTTTAATTTAATCAATGCATGCTGAGAAGTTGACTTAACTTGTCGTGACTTGTATATGCAAATTTCATATTATCATTTTTCCTAATCGCTTTTTCTTTTTTTATTTCAGTTTGTAAGTATCCTGCTGCAGCCTGACTGGAGTAGTAAATATTATCTTTTTTTTCTTTGTTGTACTACACACCCATTTCGGTTTTTCTCTCGTCCACCTGAGATTGTTTGACTAACAACACTTTGTTTTCCTGAATTTTTTTCCGGCACTAATGCAGAAGATATCACTAGACGTCAATCTTACTTATGCTGTTATTGTGCTTTAAATATACTTGTTTGCATTAATATTTGATTATTTGGCCCCTCAATCAAAGTTATCGACATCATACATTATGGATGTTCAAGCAAACACGATAGCAGTGTGTTAATAGTGAAATTTGTCACTCAAGTGTAGAACATAATTTGTGTTAAATCTTAATGTGACCGGCTGGCTTATCAGACAGATAGTTTAATTGCGGTCACCTTAGTGTCAGAATCATGCCGTGAAACATTGGCTGGACATGCTCTCCACCATGGAGACATTAACTGGTCACGGTTTAATTGTAGATCAGTAGAAGACACTTTCCCTATCAGAATTAGATTATAATTGCTTTAGGATAAACTGTAAGATCACAGCAAATAGAGTCAGTCCTGGTGTGGCCGTGGAAGGAGTAACTGGTTAAGCTCGATACTCAGGCCATACATGTTATCATTGTTGTAACTTGTGTTAATTCTCAACATTTGTACTTGAGAACGGTTGTTGCTGGTCTTTTGTATAACATAAGGATAGTACAACATAGAGGGGTAACATATTCTGGTGGCAGCGGTGGGATCATTCTAAGGAGAAGGACTCCGTTATCAAAGATATAACGCTCATTAGAACTGTTTAATATGTCGACGCCTGAAGAAACGGAAACTGCGAAGATGACGGAAGTTGGAAATAAGAAGACTCGAAATTCAAGCAGAGAAAGAGGAAAAAGAACGCCAAATGAATTTCGAAAGAGAAAGGATGACGATGGAAGTGGAAAGAGAAAAGATGAGAATGGACGCCGAAGAAAAGGAAAGAGAACATCAAAGGGAAGTGGAAAGAGAAAAGATAAGAATGGACGCCGAAGAAAAGGAAAGAGAACATCAAAGGAAAGTGAAAGAATTGGAACTAGAGATTGAAAAAGCAAAACTTCAAAAGGAACGGTGTGAGACAAATTCTAACCCTGTGCCGTTTAGACTGAAACTTCAACCTTATAATCATACTGAAAGTGAGGATATAGTGACATTCTTATCAGAGTTTACGGCTTTATCAACACAGGCTGGATGGACAGAAGTAAAAATGCTACAGCTGAGAACCTTGTTAACAGGTGAGGCCAGAGAGGTAGCTATTCAAGCACACGGGTCATTTGAAGAACTTTGTAAAGCCCTAATGGACAGGTACGGGAAAAGGCCCTACCAATATTTCAAGCTATTACAGACAGCCCAAAGGGAACCTAAGGAAACATACAGAGGACTTATGGCAAGAATTGAACAATATCTTACTAGATTTGTGGACTCAGTAGAGGATGTCATGGAAAAATTCAAAGAGGAATATTTTCTTAGTGCATTGCCAGTGTCACAAGCACAATGGATACGCCGTGACAAAGGGCCAAGCAGTGTGGTTGAAGCCGCAGAGGATTATATTCTACCTGAACGGAATATAAACAAATCAACGCAAGGTAAAAGTATAAATGGAAAAACTTTTACCTCTGATCGGGACCAGAGAAAGGAGCAATCGACAGAGCAAATGAAAAGTGTGCAGTGTTACAATTGTAACAAGTACGGGCACTTCGCGAGGAAATGTCCAAAAAATAGAGAAGGTAAAAATCTTGCAGGATTTTTAGTGCGACAATACACGGGAGGACTTATCCATGTCCCAGGAGAGGTCAATGGCCGTGATATTAGTTTCGTGAAAGACACTGGGTCAGCGATGACCTTGATTAGGGAAGACCTGGTGGACCCAAGTTGTGTATTGGAGGGTCAGCGGGAGACGCTGTGTACAGCGACTGGACAGCCGTTTTCAGCCAAACTGGCTATCGTTGATATGGACACGCCATATTATCAGGGACATGCTCAGGTCGGATTAGTGCCTGACCTTGTCGCTGAAGCCCTGTTGGGGGTAGACATCATAGAGAGACAATCAAAGGCTGTGAATGTTGTTACGCGTGCACAACATCGTAATAACATTGCTGAAGAAAGGCTAGCTGAGGACAGGCAAAGGAATGCCATGTAAAAGTTGGAATGGACCCCGACACGGACCAAGTGGATGCCAGTAAGGGAAGTGATGTTGGACAGGCGAACGATGTGGACCTGGACCATGGCGATGGCGTTGGTGAGGACATTGACAACATCAGTGAGACTGTATCCCACAGCAATGGGGATGATACAGTTAACATCACAACAGAGGAACCGCTTGAACTTTCTGCTGTAAATGCTGAAGTGCTTAGTAAGCTTCAACAGGAAGATCCAACTTTAGCCAACATTCGGAGAAAAGCTGCAAGTTCAGAGGAATCTGTGCAGGAAGATAGGAATGCCCTGTACTGGGAAAATGGGATTCTCCGTAGGAAATGGGAGTCTAGTGATGGAGCCCAACATGGAGTCCAGGTAGTACTACCAGAGGCACTACGTCTCAATATCATTAAATTGGGACATGATAGACCACTTGCGGGACATTTAGGGATAGAAAAGACCAAAGAGCATGTCGTTAATTCGTTCTATTGGCCAGGAATTTTTAAGGACATACAGGAATACTGTAGTACTTGTAACGTATGTCAAAAGACCGCCAGAAGACGTGGTGACGAGAAAGCTCCATTAAGACAACCACCGATCATTAGTGAGCCATTTTACAAAATATCTATGGATGTTGTTGGGCCACTGTCTCGAACAAAGAAGGGGAACAGGTTTATTCTTACCGTTATGGATGACGCAACAAGGTACCCAGAGGCTTTTGCATTAAAGAATGTGGACGCAGAAACCATAGCTAACACATTGGTGGAACTGTTCAGTAGGGTAGGAGTGCCTCGTGTTATTCTGACAGACCAGGGCACAAATTTCACCTCAAAAATGATACAAGAACTCTACCGTGTGATGGGAATCAAGGGCATAACAACATCGCCATATCACCCACAGGCTAATGGGAAGGTAGAAAGATTTAACGCAACTCTCAAAGCTATGTTAAAGAAACTCTGCACGTCAAATCAGGAAGCCTGGGACGAGCTGTTGCCATATGCATTGTTTGCATATAGGGAAGTACCCCATGAGGAAACGGGATTCTCACCATTTGAGATGCTATATGGATGGCCGGTCAGAGGACCATTACAGATTTTAGAGCAAGCCATGACAGGTGAAGGAGAGCTTAGAAAATCTGTCATTGACCATGTTGTTCAGATGAGAGAAAAGCTCGCAATGGTTAGAGAAACAGTACAGGAAAACCTGACAATCAAACGACAAAAGATCAAAGAGTGGTACGACAGGAGCACCACAAAACGGGAACTTCGACCTGGGGACGAGGTTCTACTATTACTACCATCAGACACATCAAAAATGGTCGCCCAATGGAAAGGACCATATATGGTCATAAGGAAAGTCAACGACGTCAACTATGAGGTCAATGTTGGAGGACGTCGTAAACGAGTTGTTTATCATATCAACCTACTACGGAAGTACAATAGAGCTGTCCAAAACGTCATGTTTGTCGAAAAGGTTGACATCGCCGATTCTGATTTTGACGGTTCTAATTCAACATTGGAGGTAACACTGGATGTTACACTTGGCAAAATGTTAGATAAGTCACAGCGCCAAGAAATCCGTCAGCTTTGTCAAGAATACAGTGATGTCATAAATCCTAATCCAGGAAAAACATTGTTAGTTACGCACAGCCTGAGGACAATACCAATCCGACAACAGCCATACAGAATTCCTCAAGCCAAAAAACAAGAGGTGAAGAAAATGTTGGATGAAATGATAGAGCGTGGTTATATAACACCTTCCTCAAGTTCATACTCATCTCCAATAGTTTTGGTGGAAAAGAAGGATACTACAACTCGGCTATGTGTGGATTACAGGAAACTCAACGACGTAACTGTATGTGACGGGTACCCAATACCCAGGGTGAACATGTGATAAGGTTGTGATGTGTATACCTTAAGAACAAACAGTGACAGTCGAACAGAAGTACCTTATCCAAGGAAGTTAACAGTATATTGTAGAATTTAGAATTAACTGTTGTTCAAGTAAACTTACCAGTGTTCGTGTACATACTAAATATTATATCAGCCTGAGTATCATGAGCAGTTAGCTATCTCTGAACTTTTAGACCGTAAAAGTTTTCTTAGGCAGGGGGATGTTAATAGTGAAATTTGTCACTCAAGTGTAGAACATAATTTGTGTTAAATCTTAATGTGACCGGCTGGCTTATCAGACAGATAGTTTAATTGCGGTCACCTTAGTGTCAGAATCATGCCGTGAAACATTGGCTGGACATGCTCTCCACCATGGAGACATTAACTGGTCACGGTTTAATTGTAGATCAGTAGAAGACACTTTCCCTATCAGAATTAGATTATAATTGCTTTAGGATAAACTGTAAGATCACAGCAAATAGAGTCAGTCCTGGTGTGGCCGTGGAAGGAGTAACTGGTTAAGCTCGATACTCAGGCCATACATGTTATCATTGTTGTAACTTGTGTTAATTCTCAACATTTGTACTTGAGAACGGTTGTTGCTGGTCTTTTGTATAACATAAGGATAGTACAACATAGAGGGGTAACACAGTGAAATACATATCTGATGAAATCTATTGATCAAAGATCAACAATAAAAGATCTGTTGTTACGTTTGAAACATTGGCTATCAATTCCCTCTATAAAAAGTAGGAATATTCACCAGTTGAAGTAAGATATATCAGCTTTATTTGATCACTTCATTATAGAACCAATTCACTTCTATTTCTTATCTTACTAACATTCAGTCTTTAGTTTACTAAGTCGCTTATTTATGATATGCATCCTTGTGACGATGAACTGCAGTACATGTCATTTATTTAAAAAAAAAAAATAAAATTAAATCGTTACACAATAAGTGACGCACTATGCGCTACAGTCACTGCAAAGCATGCATTATTTACCAGATTGATATGACGATAAAGAAATAAGAAAAACAAGTTCAGGTACGCATAAAGTGACGTGCCGAAAGCATTCGGTCACAATGGCGGCGTGTTTAGATTTTGACATAAATACGGCTGATACAAAATGTCGTAAAACTCGTCAAGGGGTCTTATAAGCCGAGGATGTAGGCAGGTGTAATCTTTATCAAGACATTTTTGTATTTCTCTCAATTCTTTCAATTTTTACAAATGTAACGCGGGATTAGAGTTTTATTTGACATACAAGCAAACATTTCCAACTATCGTGCTATCTAGACGGTGGTCCATTCCAATAACAATTATTCTTTCGTCCGAGAATATGACCCTTTTCCAGTTGTCTAATGTGCATTAATATATGCATATGATTCAGTAGACTTTCCTTGTTAGACAGACCAAATATCTCTATAATGGTTCAACCTGTTAAAACTAACACAATTCACGTGAAAACATAAAACTAAATTTTAATTAGTATAGACATTGACATTTACATTGGTCCCTTTACTGAGGACTACCAAAAAGTTAAACTTTATCACATATCCAGTAAAATATCACAAATTACTCATATTCAAACAATACAGAGTACAATCATTTTGGAATTGTTTCTTCAAGTGTGTATTGTCAAATTCTTAAAAAAAAACCCGGATAGTTCATCACTTAGTCATAGCAGTGGAACACAACTTTCAAATTGGTAAGACAAAAAAATCGCCAAACTTGATATATTTCCCCGAATGATAAATTTAGGAGTCAAATATAATTGGGTCAAAAAACCATGTATTGGTTTGATATAGTTAAATGCCTATTTGATCTGTAATAATGAAATCACATTCTGTTTCAGAACTCTTATTTCATCAAGATCCTAAACATACCAGATAGTTTAAGAAAAAGTATACTTGGTAATATTTTCATGTACATGTAATTCACATTTTGTGAAAAAAATTCCAGAATTGAAACATTTGTAACCAAATAAACACAGAACCTGTATTATTAAATTAAAATTAAAAAAAAAACTGCCAACGTGATACCAATCATTTAGGAGAAAGATATATATTTGTACCTGATAATTGCATAGACTTAGATATATATAGCGTTCATGGTATTGTAACGTGTCAGGGGGTCCGTCCCCAGCCTGTCACACTGCGGATTCCAACAGTTGTATAAATGCACTGCTTAAACGCCCTCATGCCAATATATACAAACAGGACCTATCTATATTTACAGAACGAACAAATAACAAACTGAAATACCAGGCTATATAGTGAACAAGATTTACTACGAAAAACCCTAACAAAAAATATAGAACGTACTATTGTATCTATGCTACATCTAACATACAAAAACTGTATAATAGGTTCCTACCCTACTTGGGTACCCACAAAACTAAGCTGTCAAACCCCCACCGGGCTTACACTAGCTTTGTGTATCACTACCCTTCGTGCTATACACACCACCCACGGCTCGCTGTCCACTGTACCTTGGTGCTTTACCACACCAACAACGGACAAGTATACCTAGTACTGCTATGACCGTCCCCTTACAGTGATACCGACATGTATACACATGTATATGCACTCCCAGCCCTGCCATGTCCTCTGTGTATTAGCTCGCTGTGTCCTTAGCTGACCACTACACAGCTCGCTATCGACAATACACAGCCTGCAATGACCACCCACTGCCCCCGACAGCTGTACCGTATACACACACACCCTGCACTGCTAAGCATACACCACTACAGGCCCTAGAAGATACCGGCGTTATCTATTTACCTATATTGCATGCACAGTTCCGATATAGAGGCAATGTTAGCCTTGTTCAGGCAAGTATTGTCTCTATATGTTACCTGTGTTTTGCCGTCTGTAGAGTAAAGGTATCTTGGACCGTGGGTTTTAATAGTTGTAGTAGTAGTAGTGTATATAAATGTCGTCCGCTAGAGCATAGAATGATGATAAAAATAACCCCCTTCAGCCGCTGGCTCGACTTTATATACCGCGCGGCCAAACCATGTACGAGATAAGGGGTGATAAGGTTGAATGCTGGACGAGTCCAAATGGTCGGCAATAGCCGTCAATCTACGAAGAAACCCGAGCAGACTAAACTGACCAGTATATTGAATGTAGAAACAGGGTTATCTTTATGTTTGATTTGGGCCTGCCTAGACACCAAGCGTCCCATAGACTTAGTAATGTTTTGACCAGTGCAGAGTTGTGTATTGGCATATAGGCTAAATTCATCACAGTATTATGCTTTTCACCCATTTGAAAAAATACAATAGTGTAACCGATTTTCTGTATGAAATATTACATTAGGGTTATTAATTTTCCTTTTAATAATTTGATCTGACTTGTGTATATTAAATGTTGTTAAAATCATGACTGAATTAGGGTCTGGATTCGTTTTGTTACTACATAATTAGTCCCATTAAGTCAACCATTACGACTTTGGTGGAGAATAATATCAAATGACTGCATTAAAACAGCAAAAGTTTTCTAGTATATGTCATAGCACTTCATACCTAAATAACAATTGCATATTTTACATAGGATATCATTCATGAAAACAACTTTAATTTGAAGAGAACGCACCTCGCTATTTTCTCCACTTTTCCCTTTGAAAACAAAGATTTTTTTTCTCAAACTGTTGTTTTGATAAAAAATATTAATAGTTAGGTTGCCTGTGATAACTCTTAATCACTTCTATAATTGCCGCTATGACCTGGGCTACCGGTTAGAGGTTTAGTATATTGTCTGTACGCACCATTCGCCGATATTTTGACAAGAAGTTTACGTCAATCATAATCCATTTTCAAATAACGCAGCGATGTCACTGACCATACATACGTGATTTATCGAGATGTTCAGTTATTGTGTTTGGACACGATTTTTACCATGCCATATTTCAGCACAAAGTGATGCAATAATGCATGTTATCCGCGGTATCCTGTTTCTTTCGACATAAAGACACGAAAGCTTACCTCGTCCATTTTAGATTAATCAGGTGGATATGCTTACTTTGAATGCAAACCGAGGTCAGGTGACGCGTGACGTAATAGTCTGACGTCGTCAATAGCAATAGTCTATTTACCTATAATATAAAACTACACAGTTCACGTATATATTCATTTATAAACGTTCAAAATCGTTTTAAAGTCAAACTTACATTATTATATGGGTAATTGCCTTACATAATGGTATATGTCAGCGAATATACAGTGTATTTCTTGTCTTATTTACGTTCATGTTCAAAAGGTATGAACCGATCACGGCTTTATGCAGTTACGTGAACGATCTTGTCCAATATGATTCATAGCCTATATCTAAAATAATTATAAGAAAATTGTTACTTTAACTAGATTTGTTCATCATGTGATATTGAGTGATAGCATTCATTGTTTTTAACATAACGCACATTAATGCGTCGCAGCATTCCAATTATTTTACACTCATATCCACCACCTCAGAACCAAACTGATGATCAGTGTATCAAATCAGAAAACGTTGAACTTGAAGAAAATAACCATTTTTGTCATATCTTTATTGTTTTGACATGTACAACAGCTTGCTTCACGTGTGCATTCACAAACAAACAATGTGTACCTTTACATATAGATCAAACATTTCATCCTGCATCGCATATGGCCAATCGAAGCACGTACGTCATACAAGTCGAAAGAACAATAATCTCCAACTCCTTTAAGTCATTTAACTTATATGTTTTTAATCCTAATGTTTCCTTTCCAATGAATTTCTTTTAAATTTTAGTCCAGGATATCCGCAAATCTCAATTGTTTGTGTTACGATTGTTGACACATGTACACATGAATGGAACCGAGTACACGTGTCATGTGTACATGTGTAAATGTCTGTCACAGAACCATTTTATATTTCCGAAACTGAAGAGTCGAAATAATAAAATAGGAGAAAAAACTCTTAAACACATATATAATCATACTCCATGTTATCTATCAAAACGTTACTTCATAACAATATCAATTAGTTTTGATACCACGCCCATGATTTCAGACATGTTCGTAATTGTATAATTGAATATCTTCGACTCGCGATCCTTCAATGTGGATTTCCCACCAATTTGATTTGATTCAAACAGTTTTATTTCTTCAAATTGTTGTTTGACAACATACAGTCTTTAATCAAATCAGAATATATTACGTTTAATAAAGGGCATCGGGGATAAAACGGGATAATGTGAGAAGTCTTTAGTTAAATAAATATCTCACTTTCAATTAAAGGCATTGAGATAAAATGGGATCATATGAGAGGTTTATGCCTTCTACACATATTAGACACGGCCGGTCGAAGTAATACATTGGTGTCACATGTACCACATGACCGCATATCTCGCCAAATTTCTCACTCACGCATAACGAGATCATTCGATTGCCTCAAACAGCATACTTGGCGTATTTGAGCTACGTCATTAGGGTCATGTGGGTGATAGCACTATTTATATTAAGATGTAACATAATTTAATTGAAACCAAAGTAATGGCCGAAACCCTTTAAGCGTCTTTCAACTACAATTAATACAGATTAAAAAGGACATGTATCGATATGGTTTTCAGTGATTCACCTAAGTTTACAATATAATGACTGCTTATGTTCGAGATGTGAGCTTGTGCTATTAAAATATATATATATATATGAGAAAGGGATATGATACTAATGGACCGTTAAAGCAATATAATAACAAAATCAGGAATGTAAGATAAAATCAAACGTTTTCGATGGAGCTGCAGTTCTTTATGTTGTTATCATAACGGGTGCCAGGTCAGTTCCAAGAAATAGTATAACTGAGCTGAATTCTCTCCGACTTATTCCCAAGGTAACACTTAGGATGATAAATCATTCCCTCACGACGGCGGTCATAGTAAGGGGAAGTGGATTGTAAATACTTTACGATTATATTCAATTTGTATGTAACTCATATATCCTAACGGTATGCTGTCTGAACCGGTAGGTATACAATTACAGGTATTTGACATCATTTGGAAAGAAACGTTCACATTATTATCTACATGTATTCTTATATGAAAAGATGCTACTCAAGGGTGCATCTTTTATACAATCTTCTAAAATCCACAGATAATATACTTAGTGTGGGTCGGGAATACGAAGCGAAATAAACTTTTCCGTTATATTATTATTAAAATGTGGCACTAATAATTATATATCATTTTATTGTATGAAAGAGACAAAGGGATTATATTGCGCATGGATAATTACAGAAATCATATTATCTATATAAAGTGAAATTGTATAGCTTTTCACTATATTATGATAATTGCATTGGCTTAAGTGATAAATAAAAAAGTATGAGTTTATTACATCATTTTACTGTTCAAAATCACATATCAGAGCATGGTTAAAAAATCTACCAATATATGACCACATATAATATTATAATATGCACATTCAGCCTATCAGTCTTCACATGAAAATGATATGCACCTCTGAGTGTATGTAATTGGTACAATGAAACATTTGCCCATACTATTTCAGATCGTTTATCCGACATTTGATTTTCTTTCTTCCATCACGCTAATAAGTTCTGCTATTTCTTTGTTACCGATAAATTCTGAATTCAACTATGCATAAAGCTACTTAGATTTTAAGATGGACTTTCTAAAATCAGTGCAGTAGGTAATTGCTATTAACTAGTGTTAACGACTACCATCTGTTTGTTATATTAATAACGTTATCATTAGATGCTTTCAGCGTCATTACCACGATTGAATATACCATCGACATAGTCATTTGGAGTAAGACAATTTCTTTTTTCCTAACATCATTGTAAGTTATAAACCAACACGTAATATAAAGTTCATCGTAAGAATGGCCTATATAGTATATTACTTGCCTATTCATATCAAGTTTGCTGACCAACTTCAAATATTTGGTATGATACGAACCTATATTTCGGCGACCAATTACAATATTTGATTGATAAAAAAATGTCTTGGTATGCAATATATATCAAAACCGATTTACGGGAGGCCCTTATTGCGTCAGGACGTGTTTCATGTAAACAATGCACTGCAAGTAAAGTGATATATAAATGTGATATATACAGGCTGTCATAATTAACCAGATTATTTTCATTAATCTAGTTTGTGCTTACTGTTTTGATGCTGTGATAAGGGAAGGGTTCTTAAAAAGGTACAAACATGTTCAGAAATGTGCAGCTTCTACGGAAGATATATTCAATCAACTAGATATCGACTTGCATTGCATTAATGTATAAAATAGTTTTACTTATTTAAACCACACCCAAGTTTTATAACTTAAGCCATGCTATGATTTATTTCCGCACTGCAATAATGTGTTTTCACTGATTCGATTTCAATAATTTTGTTGGATCAGACGGAATAAGAATTTGAAATACTTGTTCTTCAAATAAAGATTAACAAAATATTGTGCTGCAAAGGGAAATAAGCGACAATTTTGGAACGAAATCGTTATTTTCATATTGATGTCCCTTGCGTTTTATTTCACGACTACTTGCTCAATATATACAATTATCATTAATAAAAATAACTCTTCTCTATTAATTTAACATATGCATGCCTTGTTATCAATTGTGATGACGGCGATGGGATTTCGCTAGAATGTATGATTTACCCATCAATAAATACTTACCAATCTTGAAAGTTAATCCTTTCGGGAGATAGACGTATACAAAGCGTTCATCATCATTAATTACCAATTGAACAAAAATGCACTAATCCATTTACAATTCTTTTCTTTTTTTTTTTTAGATGAAAGATTTTAATGCCCCAGAAACTTAATTAATGAGGGTCTGCCAGGGTTGGGGCCCTGGGGTCAGACTCTGTACAAACATGTTGTCCTCTCACAGGAGGGCTATCTATCATCACACACACTATCACTACATACATTTCACTTACACAGCCTTTCACACTCATTTTATTACAATGGCTATGGAATGAAATCTGGATAGGAATAAATACCTGTTAGTTTTACCTTACTTGTACCTCATTCATTCCCTTACACTCACTCATCATTGCTCAATACAGTTACTAATTCATTTTCTCACTCACACTTCACAGTCTTCCACCCATTCCCTGATATACAATGTACTGGCAGCGCCATTGGAAATTAATATATTAAATTCTTTAGATTAGAAAACGAATAAAGTGAGCTGACTGCATATGGATTGGATTAGAGCCCCCTCTGACACAGATCATATATAAATGATAACAGCTAATTAAATCTTTTACACTGCATTGCATAGCCCTTTCATATTTATTTACAGTGTGTAAATAAAAATAATAAATGAACACATAATCTTAAAAATTTTAACTTGTACACAATGCATGAAATTGATGTATGGGGAGAGTTCTCTTACATTACGGATTATTTGTTTTAATTGTTTAGAATTATTGTGAATATCCCCCACTTATTTTGAAATTTTGATTCTAAATTATGTTATTGCAATATATTTTTCTACTTTCAAAACCTGAGTGAAATACAGTTTACATGCTTGGAAGGTTGGTAGTTTATTTTTAAATTTACATGGATAAATGTGAAATTTCAACATTAAGAGGAAGTGGTTTAATCTTTGACTTAAGTTTGCATTACCAAATATTACATCAGTGGCATTTACTACAAGATCATTCTGGGTATTATCATTTTCAGAGTACCACATAATAAATTCTTCTAATAATTCATTTGTATAATAACAATAGTATAGAATATGTTCCACTGTTTCTTCCTCTCTATTGCAGAATGAACATAAATTATCTTGTTCTATATCGATTTTAAATAAAAAGGACTTAGTAGGTAAAATTCTGTGATGTATCTTATACTGAAAGGCCTGTAGTTTAGTTTCTCTAGTATATTGAAAAACAGAAGCATAAGTATCAAATATGAAATTTTCCCTTAGATCTAATTTGGCTCTCCATTTATCCTGACTCGTGAATGGATTAATAAACTTCTTATCCAAGAAGATTTTGTAAATAAATTTCAAGCATGGAGAGGTCTTTATTTTATGAATTACATTGGTAGTTTCACACAATTCTATATTTCCCCCCAAAAAACTCCTTCTTCGATATTCATCTTTCCACCTCTGATTAATTTTGTTTACAAGAGAATAAAATTGCAAAAATCCTAAATTTGGAATATTCTGAACATCCTGATATCTTTTTAAATTACCATTCTGAAAAAGATAATTTATTTTACTAAAGCCAAACCGTTTCCAGCTGATACCCAGGTACATTCTGTTGTGTGGTAGTAGGTTAATTAAATCTTCATTTAAATATTCTTCTAGACTATGAGACTCATTTTGGATCTCTGCTAAGGCAAATATGACATCTTTCCAAAACTTGTTCTTAATATGATTTCCTATATTTTCAAGAGTGTGAGTTCAGCTGAAAAGCAATATTTGGATCAAGTTTCAAAATATCTGGAACTAAAGTTTTCCATGGAACTGATTCATTTTCCAGTAATCTTTTTAACCATTTCAATTTCAAGTATTTGATAAAAGAAATAATATGAGTCATTTTTAGACCTCCAACTTCAAGCAAACCAATCAAAGTATCTCTTAATGTTTTCAACTTTATAATTCCATATAAACTTGTACAGTATGCTATTAAAAAGTTAAAATTTTTTACACTACTGAAGATATGTACATATAGGAATGATTATTGATTTTACCACTTTTTTGCCAAGTAAAGAAAGATCTCTTTTGTTAGAATTTCAATTTACGTTCAGTGTCTTTTAATTTATTAGAATAGTTCAATCTTTTATCTTCCAAGTTCAGAGAGAAAACTATTCCTAACAGTTTAAATTGTAGACCATGACAGGTTAAGATCTTACAGATTTTTTGTTCTGAAAATATAACCAATAAACATTACATTTTAAAACATTAATTTTCAGACCTGATATGACAGCAAATAACCTTAGTACTTCAACAGTTGCATACAATGATTGACTTGAGCCATCTAGTAAAAGATATATCTGCATACTGACCTAGGAGGAAAGTTTTACCACCTATCTGTAGAGGTTTAACATCAGGATTAGTTTTTAGAGATATAGATAAAATTTCAACACCTATAATAAAAATATATGGTGACAATAGATTTACAAATAACTGCATATGACCATTATTAATACACAAGAATCCTTATATAAAACTCTATACACCATAACGAAATTAAAACTTTCCATGGCCTTAAAAAAAACAATCGATCAAACGTTTATCAGCAACCGAGTATTATGAAATATATCATTTCATTCATTAACGAGAAGAAATCATGACGTGGACATGGAATATAATATAATAACTTTAAGCGTACCTATTAATATCTTATATCACTTGTAGTTAAATGTCAATGCCGTCACATTGTGTAAGTTCCTAAAACGCGGCTATCAACTCACTTAACATAACTACAACACTATGTATTGAAAACATAATGCCTCATGTATGTAATAATATTCGTATATTGTATATTCTTTAGTACGATTTGCTTGGGAAATGATAATGGTTTAATCAGTTATAAACCAACACGTAATATAAAGTTCATCGTACGAATGGCCTATATAGTATATTACTTGCCTATTCATATAAAGTTTGCTTACCAACTTCAAATATTTGGTATGATACGAACCTATATTTCGGCGACCAATTACAATATTTGATTGCTAAAAAATGTCTAGATATGCAATATATATCAAAACCGATTTACGGGAGGCCCTTATTGCGTCAGGACGTGTTTCATGTAAACATATCACTTGTAGTTAAAAAGTGATATATAAATGTGATATATACAGGTATTGAAGTCATAATATCTTTAATTAACCTTGGATTATTTTCATTAATTTAGTTTGTGTTACTGTTTCGATGCTATGATAGGGATAGGGTTCCTATTCATAAAAGTTTGTACAAAAATATTTGGAAATGTGCACTTATATTTCGGGCGAGATATATTCAATAACTAAATATCGCAATATATTGCATTGCATTAATGTATAAAATAGTTTTACTTATTTAAACCACACCCAGTAAAGTTAT
The DNA here is from genome assembly GCF_031769215.1 of Ylistrum balloti. Taxonomy (NCBI): domain Eukaryota; kingdom Metazoa; phylum Mollusca; class Bivalvia; order Pectinida; family Pectinidae; genus Ylistrum; species Ylistrum balloti. The sequence continues at coordinate 86,645 of NW_026782547.1, forward strand.
ATAACTTAATACATGCTATGATTTATTCCCGCTTACTGCAATAATGTGTTTTCAAATGATTCAGAAATTTCAATAATTTTGTTGGATCAACTAGATATCGACTTGCATGCAGAATTTGAAATACAAGCTTTATAACTTAAGCCATGCTATGATTTATTCCCGCACTGCAATAATGTGTCTTCAAATAAAGATCAACAAAATATTTTTTGAAATACTTGCAATACAAAATATTTTTGCAATACAATATTCATTTGTGAACGAAAATTCAATAAATAATTGCCTGATCTTAATGTGTACGAATTTGCATATCTTAATAGAAAATTAATTGATTGCTACCTATAGCTTAATGATGTTTATATCTGCATTTTTTTCCTGAACTCAATGCTTCCAAAACAACAACTTCGATAATGAAAAGAGTCACTTTGCATTGTTATTTCAACTTCAGCAGGTAGCAAAGATCATGCATCACTACTGAGTTCAAAGTGTTAAAAGTTTAGTGAGAAGAAATTATTCCGACGTTCTGTCGACCTTTATATATCGGCTTGGAGTTGATGAACGTCAGAACTCCTCCCTATCAAAACAGGAAAAAAGGGAAATAAGCGACAATTTTGGAACGAAATCGTTATTTTCATATTGATGTATCTTGCGTTTTATTTCACGACTACTTGCTCAATATATACAATTATCATTAATAAAAATAACTCTTCTCTATTAATTTAACATATGCATACCTTGTTATCAATTGTGATGACGGCGAGGGGATTTTGCTCTAATGTATGATTTACCCATCAATAAATATTTACCAATCATGGAAGTTAATCCTTTCGGGAGATAGACATATACAAAGCGTTCATCATCATTAACTATCAATTGAACAAAAATGCACTAATCCATTTACAATTCTTAATGTATACCCAATAAACACTCTCTATGTTAGATAGTGCATAATCGTCGAAGCAGCAACCTCATTTTTTTACCACAAACACATTACATAAAGTTGATGTCTTGTAAAAAATAACTTCAGTTCACAATTTTTGAAAAAAACCCGCAATATTTTCTGTTTACGAGTTGACCAATAAGTGGATGCTATCATTAATTTTGAATTTCATATATGATATTTCCGCTGTTAGAAATGTCTACGTTGGTTTAGATATGTATTTACATGATGGCACGTACTGAAAAAATGTGTGTAGTAAGATATTAACCAGACCTACTTCACTACATTACATTATGATTAAACATAAAATAAATAAGTGATTCAATTAATTCTCAATCTCCCCAGGTTTACCTCTAAGCTTTACATGTGTTTTACACATATGTCTGATCGTACTTTAGGGACACTTTCTTTATCAACCGAAATAATTCTCTCATATACATTTGTTCAGATCAATAATATGGAATCTTTTCTGACGAAAATGCTTTTTATATTAAGACACCTGTGACCATGATAATGCGTGAATCACCTCAATCACAATGCATGCATCCAGATTCTAAACACTTTACAGATTTTTCAATAATGAGATGCATTTACATTAGTTAATTCCATTTATATAAGATATCCTTTATAATTTCATTGATGCAAGCCTTGGTTTCATAACTGTGTGCAAAACACAAGAAAAATGTTATTTTCAACTTCAGAAAACAGACCTGTTGCATACGTGTACCAACAACAAACAGGGGGAAACATATAGGTGCGGAATCGAAGGTTTCTTTGTCGTCTGACAATTAGTGCCACATTTTAATAATAATATAACGGAAAAGTTTATTTCGCTTCGTATTCCCGACCCACACTAAGTATATTATCTGTGGATTTTAGAAGATTGTATAAAGGATGCACCCTTGAGTAGCATCTTTTCATATAAGAATACATGTAGTTAATAATGTGAACGTTTCTTTCCAAATGATGTCAAATACCTGTAATTGTATACCTACCGGTTCAGACAGGATACCGTTAGGATATATGAGATACATACAAATTGAATATAATCGTAAAGTATTTACAATCCACTTCCCCTTACTATGACCGCCGTCGTGAGGGAATGATTTATCATCCTAAGTGTTACCTTGGGAATAAGTCGGAGAGAATTCAGCTCAGTTATACTATTTCTTGGAACTGCCCAGGCACCCGTTATGATAACAACATAAAGAAATGAAGCTCAATCGAAAACGTTTGATTTTATCTTACATTCCTGATTTTGTTATTATATTGATTTAACGGTCCATTAGTATCAATTCCCTTTCTCATATATATATATTTTAATAGCTCAAGCTCACATCTCGAACATAAGCAGTCATTATATTGTAAACTTAGGTGAATCACTGAAAACCATATCGATACATGCCCTTTTTAATCTGTATTAATTGTAGTTGAAAGACGCTTAAAGGGTTTCGGCCATTACCTTGGTTTTAGTTAAATTATGTTACATCTTAATATAGATAGTGCTTTCACCCACATGACCCTAATGACGTAGCTCAAAGACGCCAAGTATGCTGTTTGAGGCAATCGAATGATCTCGTTATGCATGAGTGAGAAATTTGTCGAGGTATGCGGTCATGTGGTACATGTGACGCCAATGTATTACTTCGACCGGCCGTGTCTAATATGTGTAGAAGGCATAAACCTCTCATATGATCCCATTTTATCTCAATGCCTTTAATTGAAAGTGAGATATTTATCTAACTAACGACTTCTCACATTATCCCGTTTGATCCCCGTTTATTTAACGTAATATATTCTGGTTTTGATTGAAGAAATAAAACTGTTTGAATATAATCAAATTGGTGGGAAATCAACATTGAAGGATCGCGAGTCGAAGATATTCAATTATACAATTACGAACATGTCTGAAATCATGGACGTGGTATCAAAACTAATTGACATTGTTATGAAGAAACGTTTTGATAGATAACATGGAGTATGATTATGTATGTGTTTAACAGTTTTTTCTCCTATTTTATGATTTCGACTGTTCAGTTTCGTAAGTTCCAAATGGTTCTGTGACAGACATTTACACAAGTACACATGACACGTGTACTCGGTTCCATTCATGTGTACATGTGTCAACACTAGTAACACAAATAATAGAGTTTTGCGGATATCTTGGACTAAAAATTAAAAAAATAAGTCGAAAGGAAACATTAGGATTAAAAACATATAAGTTAAATGACTTAAAGGAGTTTGAGATTACTGTACTTTCGACTGTACGTGCTTCGATTGGCCATATGCGATGCGGGATGAAATGTTTGATCTATATGTAAAGGTACACATTGTTTGTTTGTGAATGCACACGTGAAGCAAGCTGTTGTACATGTCAAAACAATAAAGATATGACAAAAATGGTTATTTTCTTCAAGTTCAACGTTTTCTGATTTGATACACTGATCATCAGTTTGGTTCTGAGGTGGTGGATATGAGTGTAAAATAATTGGAATGCTGCGACGCATTAATGTGCGTTATGTTAAAAACAATGAACAATGCTATCACTCAATATCACATGATGAACAAATCTAGTTGAAGTAACAATTTTCTTATAATTATTTTAGTTATAGGCTATGAATCATATTGGACAAGATCGTTCACGTAACTGCATAAAGCCGTGATCGGTTCATACCTTTTGAACATGAACGTTAAATAAGACAAGAAATACACTGTATATTCGCTGACATATACCATTATGTAAGGCAATTACCCATATAATAATGTAAGTTTGACTTTAAAACGATTTCGAACGTTTATAAATGAATATATACGTGAGCTGTGTAGTTGTATATTATAGGTAAATATACTATTGCTATTGACGACGCCAGACTATTACGTCACGCGTCACCTGACCTCGTTTTGCATTCAAAGTAAGCATATTCACCTGATTAATCTAAAATGGACGAGGTAAGCTTTCGTGTCTTTATGTCGAAAGAAACAGGATACCGCGGATTACATGCATTATTGCATCACTTTGTGCTGAAATATGGCATGGTAGAAATTGTGTCCAAACACAATAACTGAACATCTCGATAAATCACGTATGTATGGTCAGTGACATCGCTGCGTTATTTGAAAATGGATTATGATTGACGTAAACTTCTTGTCAAAATATCGGCGAATGGTGCGTACAGACAATATACTAAACCTCTAACCGGTAGCCCAGGGCATAGCGGTAATTATAGAAATGATTAAGAATTATCAAAGGCAACCTAACTATTAATATTTTTTATCAAAAAACAGTTTGAGGAAAAAAAATCTTTGTTTTAAAAAGGAAAAGTGTAGAAAATAGCGAGGTGCGTTCATTTCAAATTAAAGTTGTTTTCATGAATGATAACCTATGTAAAATATGCAATTGTAATTTAGGTATGAAGTGCTATGACATATACTAGAAAACTTTTGTTGTTGTAATGCATTCATTTGATATATATTTTCCCTCATTCTCCACCAAAGTCGTAATGGTTGACTAAATGGGACTAATTATGTAGTAACAAAACGAATCCAGACCCTAATTCAGTAATGATTTTAACAACATTTAATATACACAAGTCAGATCAAATGGGCGAAAAACATAATACCATGAACGCTATATATATCTATATAAGTCTATGCAATTATCACGTACAAATATATATCTTTCTCCTAAATGATTGGTATCACGTTGGCAGTTTTTTTCTTTTTATCTTAATTTAATAATACAGGTTCTGTGTTTATTTGGTTACAATTGTTTCAATTCTGGAATTTTTTCACAAAATGTTAATTACATGTACATGACAATATTACCAAATATACTTTTTCTTAAACTATCTGGTATGTTTAAGATCTTGATGACACAAGAGTTCTGAAACAGAATGTGATTTCATTGTTACAGATCAGATAGACATTTAACTATATCAAAACAATAAGCACTTTTATTTATTTTTGACCCAATTATATTTGACTCCTAAATTGATCATTCGGGGAAATATATCAAGTTTGGAGATGTTTTTGTCTCACCAATTTGAAAGTTGGGTTCCACTGCTATGACTAAGTGATGAACTATCAGGTTTTTTTCAAGAATTTGACAATACACAGTTGAAGAAACAATTCCAAAATAATTGTACTCTGTATTCACCCGAAAAACCTAAGGCGAGGGAGAACTGATTTTGTAAAAAAAAAAAAAAAAAAAACAATGGCTTTGACCGTTAAGGGCAGGATCCATAAGTGCATACATAACAAATGTTCGAAACCCTTGTTTTGATGTAAGCATGACAGGATTTTTTTTCCACATCTGGTTTAAAGTATCCATGAACGAAGGCGACTTATTTTTACCACCTTGTAAGTCTCGGCCCGTAGGCACCTGGGCAACGGGGTCGAAAAGGAGAAAAGCAGTGTTTTTTTCTGTAGGAAAGATTTAATTTTGTCCAAAATAAGGAGAAACATATATAAGTGATTGGATAATTTTTAAATGAAGCGATTTCAGAAATTCAGCGTGCAATACAGGCCTATTTGACTCTTATTTTAGTTTGGATTGTGCAATGTCTTTCCACACTATCCGGGAATACAATCATATCAAGATTGCTTTAAGTCATCAGCATTATATTCTAAAAATCACTTCCCAAGACTTACCTGTTATATGTACCGCAGTGGGACTACATTAACTCTAATACCGCGTGGATTTATTTGATTTTGTTCTTATTATTTAAATAGTATCATTTCTACGATGTTTTCTATACAATCGTTCATTTAGTGATCAATTCTATTGAAATACCATTTCTTTATCAATAGAGTGCGAATGGAAACCATAACAATACTTATTAAACACTGTTGTGTCATTGACAGTTGCATAGCTTGTGAAAAGATGTTAGAGATAAACGAATTCCTTGGTTTATAGTTGACCGAATTTCGTTTTAAATGATTTGCGTAACGTTGGTTGTGATTCTGCTTACAATTAAACCGTTGTCAGCAAATCAAACCAGGTGTGCAAAACTTGCCGTATTGTCCTCTTGTTTTAGTAGAAATGATGTAATGTCTATTTCTTTTTAAAAAGACTGTTGCATGGAATACAATTAACGTTATTTTAAGTCAATGGGATATTCTAATCAACAGTTTTAAAGTAAATCTGTTAGGAGGATAGAGGATGGGAATACATCAAATACATTTATAGTCCTTTTTTCTGGTAATGATTTAAGCCAATATCGAACCTACAGTTCTAACCGGTATCTTAATTCACCTGACTCTTGCACCTTGATTTTGATTTTGCAATATTGTTTTAATACTATCTATTACATGATCAGTTCTGTTAAAATATTACTTTGCATCAGGTTTACAAGTTTGGAAAACTGCGGAAAATCCTTTCAATGCTAATTGAAATACAATAGTGTTATTGACGGTACTTAATTAGAAGATCAGAGAGGTCAGCGAAAGTAATCAAATCCTCATTTTGAAAGCTGATGTTGATCAAATATCGTTTTAAATGAAGGATGTAACAATGTTCATGATTGTATCTGTTGTAATATTCCATAGTACATTTCAACACTGGTCCAGTAACATATATTTTTCTTAGTATTGGATAGACCCGTCCCGGAATCAAACATCAAACATGTTATATTGCTTGTTATTTTAATTATTGTAGATATTAATTACAAATTTTAACTATTGGTTAGCATAACATATTAGCATTACATTTTTCATGTAAATTAATAAAGTGTATTGGCTATTTCAATTTTATTTTCAACACTAAATCGATTCGAAATCAATGTACACCTTTTTATTTAAACATAATCAAATTGATAATGATGAAGAGCTATATTTGTAATTATAGTAAAACACAGTATATCATTATTACCGAATGACTCGTAACGTCATCGTCTTTCCGACAGACAAAAATAATAACATTTCGAAGACAGGTAGCATTGACAAAAATCACATTTTTAATTATGAATAAAACGTAAGCAAAACATTTATAAATTCTGTTCATTTGTCATCAAAGACAACATTCACTCAAATGCCAAGGTTTTATATTACAGTAAAACCTAAAACTGTATATTCAATTAAATTCTCCGTAATTGTACAATGTTACTTTTCTAGAATCTTCCTTGGTGAAGTATACAAAGAATAAAAGACGTTTTTTTTTTTTTTTTTTTTTTTTTTCTTCACTTTTATGGTCAGATTAAAGATATATTTAACTGTTGAATCATAAAAACAACACTATTACTATTTATACTGTGGACTGAATAAATGTGTTATTATCAACTACCTTATGATTTGCACGTCGTTGACACTTTATCGCTATGATTTTGCACGTATGTTTGTATTCCTTTTCTATATAATTTATCACTGATGATCGAATATATTTATCAATCTAAATCCAGTGTTAGTTCTCAAGCTCTCGTCTTCATTTTTTTTTTTTTTACTTTCCTCTATAATTCTTTCTGCCTTACTCCTTTTTGATGTCCCTCTTCCTTAGTCTCTCTCCCTCTTACTCCGATTACACATACACCTGTACCATTATTCATTTCCCATGCTCTCGAGGAAGTCAACTACATCATCAGCTTTAAAGTAAAATCTAGACTGTATTTTGTTTTTTATCTAAAATTTAAACTGTTGTATCAACAAAGCAACAGTCGATATTAATGTGGTGCTAGCGTTGCACAATCTATATTAGTGAAATGCTAGTGTTGTGGACAGCATCAGGTTGTTGCTAGTGTTGTAAAGTATATATTAGTGTAGTGCTAGTGTTGTAGTTTATATTAGTCTGGTGTTGGTGTTGTAGTCAGTATAAGTGTGATGACAGTTTGGTGCTAGTGTTGTACAGTCAATATAAATGTGGTGCTAGTGTTGTCCAGTCAATATAAATGTGGTGCTAGTGTTGTACAGTCAATATTAGTGTGGTGCTAGTGTTGTACAGTCAATATTAGTGTGGTTGCTACTGTTGTAGAACAATATAAGTCTGTTGCTAGTATTGTACAGTCTATATTAGTGTAATGCTAGTGTTGTAGTTTATATTAGTCTGGTGCTAGTGTTGTACAATCAATATTAGTGTGGTGCTAGTGCTAATAGTAGCCTGGTGTTAGTGTTATTGTCTTTATTAGTATGTTGCTAGTGTTGTTATTGATGTTAGTCTGGTTCTAGTGTTTTACAGTCAATAAACGTCTCGTGCTAGTGATGTTCAGTCTATATCAGTCTTGTGCTAGTATTATACAGTCGGTATTAGTCTGTTGCTAATGTGCTTTCGATATTATTGTGGTGCTTCATCTATATAAGTGTGGTGCTTCATCTATGTTAGTGTGGTGCTAGTGTTGTAGACAATATAAGTCAAGTGCTAGGGTTGTACACTTTAAGTTAGTGCAGTGCTAGTGTTGTAGGTTTATATTAGTGTGGTGTTAACGGTGTACAGTCCATATTAGTGTGGTGCTATTGTACTGACTGTATTAGCCTTGTGCTAGTGTTTTAGTCAATATTTGTGTAGTGCTAGTGTTGTGATCTTTATTAGTGTGGTGCTAGTATTGTACACACATCGAAAATGTGTCGATCCGTAATTAGAACGAAATTGTCTATAATAGCAGACATACAAGTAAAAAACATACTGTGGCTCGGTTCACAAGTAAAAAGTAAAAAAAAAAAACAAAAAAAAAAAAACAGCTTATCGTTCGAATTACAATAACAAATGACAAATGTTGGCTATCAATGATATTATCGATTTCTACATACGGAGACTACTATTTACATTTCATTCAATCAAGCAAGTAATTACACGGGTGAAAGTACCTCATGAAATAAGTAAAATAGTCACCACAACGAAAACTTAGATTGTATTAATCATCTCGACAAATAATTATCTCTCGCGCATATTACCGTGATACGGATACGTGGATTTTTTAAGCATTTATACACTGCATAACGCAATTACAAGTTCATTTCAATGAGTCACGTGACCTAGAAATTGAGAACTATTAATGCTGCACAGATTTGTTGCTCGGCACAACAGTTTCCGGATATCTAACAATGTGACTATCATTTCCTTCGGTAAATTATTAAGATATAATGCACAGTCATATGTGGGAGCACTTTAATTCGATGTATCTGTGTTATTGTTAATATCGTTATAATCAGTCTTTGCAGTTAGGTCTTCTTTTTAGTGGATACTCACAAATTTAACTAATATTCCGGAAATTTTAAAACTACTACGACATATCACTGTTCACTATTTTGAGACGCAGATTCCGTTTTAAGTGTTCAATTTAGTTACATATACCCGGAAAAATGGTTGCGCCCAATTTTCCAAGTAGTATTAATGCTGCTCCCAAATTTTGCAACACAGTCACCTCAAGAAATATAGTACTTTTCTAGGATAAGTCCTTTCATTCTGTGACAGCCGATATTTTTTCGAAATGTTGAACCACCACGAACGGTCAAAAGCTAAAGTTGAATTGGAGATTTATCGTGTATTCGTTTGTTAATGATAAAACTGCATATGTGATTAACATCCTATGGTACATCTAACTGGAATTGAAAATGACACATCACAAAATGAGTAAAAACATGGAACAGCACGCAAATAGGCTGACATGTCAGATAATGCAGACTACACACATGGCCGCTGTAGTTCTCCTTTGGGATGTAATATATTCGACATGTATGCTTTCGTTTTTCAACTTTGAAGTTATCACGTCTTCGCTTGAAACAAATATTAAATCATTGCTCTTTTAAAGTCGATTTGTAAATGGTTGCCAATGCATGCATATCCGTGTTTAGTAGGTTGTGATGTTATCGATATGTTGTCGAATCATTCAACAATACATTAGACTTATGATGTGCTTTCTGCACTCACCCTGTCTAATTTGTGCAGATCACCTGCATTATCTCCCTGGCACCCTTGACCTGATTTCTAAATTGCAATTTAAATGCTACACAAATGCACAGATCCCGTTAGACAATTTGTTTTATTTGTGTGCAAAAGCTAAATAAATTTCCCAACCTGTTAACTTGTTTTGAGTCAATATCGAATTCATTGCTAGGCCGTTATTACAACAACAGTTACGAAAGGCATAACATTTGTGTCTATGTCCATAGTCTAACCCTCCACCTTAGGAAATATTTAGATATTTTTCCTGTGTGATGCCATTGGTGTCTTCAAGCGTAGGAATTAAACTGAAGAACTTGATTAAGCATCACCTGAAAAAGTAATATGTGAATTGTACAATCAAATTTACAGAAAAGAGTACGGTATGAAATAGACTGACTGGCAAAGTACTAGTTCTGTTTTGTATGTTGTGTTTCGCTTTCGATATACAATGGTGATAGTCAGTGTACATGTATTAATAGAATACTCGGAAACAATTACAAACAATACATTTTTTGTATCATTATCACTGAAATTGTTACAACACTGGTCCGTATTCAGAATGATAATTATTTTCGATATATCAGCCACACACCAGCACCAGTAATTGTATTGCCTCGCTTCATTTTTAAGGTTTCTGAAGAATCAAAAGGCCACATTCATTAACCATTTCACAACAGAAAAGGAATTATCAATTGCGAATATCTTCCAACTTTTTGTATTCATTGAGACGAAAGTTTCATTATATGAAATGATCTTTCGTGCAACGTCAAGCCGCCGAGACAGTCATTGTTCATCACCACATCTAAATAGTTGTTAACGCGATCATTAGATCAGAAAATATCAGATCATTTATATATACGTCTTTGGTCATATAAAACATACATTACGGTCAGTTGTGAAAAGGTGTTGTTGTGGTTTTTTTTCACTTCTTTTTCAGGACGAAAATATTGTCTTTAACAATGATGAATCGCGTATATATGGTTTCAGATCTTCAGATACGATTTATATAAACATCTGAAAGTAGTTTTAACTGTTTAACTATCTAATTTCAGTATTTATCAGGGGCATAAAACATACTTACAACCTAGATTATTTTTAACAAGTAGTTGACATGTGTACAAACGTATTGAACTAGATTTAAACTATTTGTGTAAGTTATCCTGACAGAAGCAATTGGTTTTAACAGTAGTAATATCAGAATGAATAGATATAGTTTTGACAAAAATATATACATAACTCTCCCTGTCATGAATATGTTGACATTTGTTGTTTATTTGTTTCTGTACTTTCCGAATTGATAATCATATATCTTCAATGCCAATCTAACACTTCCCTTTAACGTAGCCTCATATATGGTAAGAGGCATAGATCTATTAACGCCAATGCTTAGGTTATGGGAGTAGTGCATACCTTGTGAATAAGTCAGCTTTTTAGATTCCATCCAAGATTTCATATACAAATGGCACAACAGTTATTTGCCATCTGTAACTATCATTTTTGTTATTACGAACAGTTGTAATAGGGTTATTTCTGCGACAAATTTAAACATCAATAGTGACGTGTTAATGAATAAAAGTTTAGGGTAGCATGCGTAAGTCAAATATTACATTTTGATCGCATATAAGACATCAAATGAATCATGTGTATCATTTGGGATGAAATATGAATAACTGAGTGTATGAAGAGGACTACGCCTGGACGGAAACCAGATAATTTGGTGAAGATTCACATTGCCGATAGTTGGTCCTCTTGGATGGTCATCGTTTGTGGGAGAGCCTTACGTATATTTATGATATGTAGTTACATCTTTAATAATGTTGATGTACGATGACATGTAATGATGATTTTACATAAACAAGCATATATTTGTTATGTACTAATGCATAAATAAGTTTCATTTCTTGTTTCCTGTACTGCGCGTTGAATTCGATGCAGTGAACCATTTGACTTAAGTAAGCTCTTGTTTAAATCTGTTATTGTAAAGTGACATGTTGCGTATTACATTCTATTAAGCCCTTAAATTTCAGCCCTATATTGGATGCAATTCGTCATAATGTTGTAACGTTATATAATAAAATGCATATTACCTTACTGTAGATATTTGATAAAATTTGATGATTCCTGATATACGTGTGCTGTGTTCGTAAATACTCTTATTTCCGAAATAAACCGACAAAAACGTCATATATCAGTTATGTTAAATGTTCTAATATACTTTCATTATTTTTTACCAGTGGAAATGCCCGAAATGCGAGGTAAGTAGATTTATCGACACTTTGGCCTAGATATTTCAGGTTGATTTATGTGTTTATACTAAAACAGTATCGGAACTCAATTTTGAAATTACAGTTATAAACAAAAACAAGTATGATATATTGGGACCGTAAAGTCGTTATGACAATATTGCTTCATATCTAAAGTACTAAGTGTGAACGAATATTCTGTAAACTTAATTTGTAATAATCAGTTCATATACAGCTAGTGATTCAGTGTAATTAGGTTGTTAAAAATCCTAATATTAAAACTAAAAATACCATGATAATCATAGTTCATCAGACCGATAAACAATGATCTTACCATTTGATATCCATACACGTCATCGTTATTGTTTCTGCAGTATATGTCAATGATACTGTTGTTGCTGAAAGTGTCTTCTTTCACTTCATTTTTTTAAAATCAAAATAAGAAACAAGAACTGATGGAGATGATAACAAAGCAAACATAATTCATACTTTGCAACGCAACGACTTTATTAGAACAAGATCAAACCAAACAATTGATGATATTCTAGTATTACAACGTCAACAGTTCACATGCATACAACCAATACATGTTTATGATCATTTAATGTGTAAAAAATAATATATGATAAGGTCATGTAACTCTATGTGTAAAGTGATATAATCAAATAGTAATATAATTACTAAATTACTAAAAAAAATGGTGAACCACTCGTATGTCCATGAATGTATATACTAAAATATAAAGTTAGATGTGTACCGACAATGGTTTTGTTTACTTATTATGAATATACATATATCGATACACATTTAAAGATTAATATGACACAGTATGTTGTTGTCACATACATTTTATACCGTATTTGCAGCACAAGTTCAACTAATGATCTTACATCATGTGGCAGAAAACGGGATGCTCTATCAATGGACTGCAGTTGTTCATCGGATACAACCATGTACATATTGATATGTTGTCTGATCCCACCAAAATCGGTTTCCGTATCAAAACCAGATGAAGGATGTTCGCATATTTTGCTAGTATGATATGTATTAGACACAACAGTGCTTATAAAAATAATCTGATAATCATAGCAATTGATTTGCTACTTTGTTTGCTTTGGATAATCCTTATTTGTTGATGAGTTTTTCAAGTCATTGAAGCCATGCCGTGGTTGTATTTAGATGATGCTAGAACTGTTGTAAACTAACACAGATATGTTGATGACACAACCATTACACGACACTTTACTAACAAGAACGTATTATAGATAGTTACGTATTTTATTTCATTGCTTACTTAAACATTAGTTACGGGAAGAAGTGAAATAATTAAATAGAACAAATATTTTTGATGGATACCATCATTTTTATAAAAGTTTGGTTGGAGTGTATCCGTAGTCTTAATTGAACAGGACACAGTAATAATACATGACGTTATATTACTTGATGTCTCTTTTACAATCATTTGTATTGTTTTATGTTATTTTGATATGGAAATATTATTGATTAGGCGTAGTTCCATCGATTAACTGACATTGATGTCGATAAGAGATTCATTGGAAATAACACCCTATTTGGTTTAACTTAATTGGCTCAAACGAAATGAATTAGCAATATCCTATGAATGATTGGAGATGACATCGAATTTTCATAAAGGCAACAACGCCCCCAAAATATAAGTATTGGTATTTTCGATGAAGGATTGAAAACGAGATTCTATTTGTTTACGCTCAATCAATGGACTAGAACGAAATTCAATTGAAACATATGATGTGATTTTAACAAATATATATATATGTATACATATATCATCACTTAGCTTTGCTGTGTTTTGAATCACACCAATTTATTTGTAAATTAATTTAATGATATCTTACATTTAAAGAATTCTTTACTGTGAAAAGTTACACTATTCTACGTTGTGAATTGCATGTGTTTTAAAATTGTTTCCAATTTTGCTTTCCCTTAATCAGATTTCAATAATTATATTGGAAAAATGCATTAACCTTGTTTGCGGAATATGACAATAT